>NC_056728.1:1822514792-1822729792 GCF_019279795.1 Protopterus annectens
AACAAGGGTATGGCACAGTTATCATCATTTGCACAGGGTGTTCTGTGTGTGTGTGTATGTGTGTGTGTGTGTGTGTGTGTGTGTGTGTGTGTGTGCGTGTGCGTGTGTGTGTGTGTGTGTGTGTGTGTGTGTGTGTGTGTGTGTGTGTGTGTGGGGAGCAGGAGGCCTAGACTGACACAAAAGGTAGTGAATGCGTGTGAGTAAGTAAGAGAAACAGGCAGACATTTGGATAAAGTATCAAATGGCCACTGAGACAGAATGAGCTTTAAGTCTCATGACTGACCCATGTAACTGTTATATGTGTTTGTCTGTATGGACACTCCAGATTATAAAATTTGTGTGCATGTCTACAAGAATACAGCCAAGCACTGTGTTAGCTCTACATCCTGGTATGTTGGACGGGTGTGAGCCATACATGGTAGAGGTGACTGTTCAGGGTCATCGTCCCTGACCCTGAGTACTGTCTCTGCCAGGAGATGCACTGGCACGTTCACTCCCACATTCAGATGCACTGCTGCTACCTGAACATGACTGATGTCTGCTGGATGAGCTCTCCTCACAAGTATGCCCAAGACCACGACCCATGGCCTGCCATATCTGGGTGTGGACACCTCAACCACTGATGAAGCAGTGAAAGTAGTGCCACTATGGGACCTTGATTGGGCATGGCCACATCAGCTAACATCAGATGATGTGGCTGACTTACACCCATGTGGATGCCGTCCCCCTCTGAGCAGACATTCCATCACAGACACCACCCATTCCAACGTGTCATTCATCCGATACACTGAGTCGGCAACATGATGGAGGCAGTCATGCATGTCAGCCTGTGCCACATTTACAACCCTAAGCATTTCCTCGGAAGCCCTATTGGAACATGCCTTTGCCTCCATGATGGCCTTAAACATATGTGGAGTGGCACAGAAAGACATGCCTTGATCAGGTGGAGGATGGACAGCAGACCTTCTCTGAGAAATCCTAACAACCCTCCTGTATGGCACCTCACCCACACGTTGGCTATGACCAGAGTCAACAGGAACTGAAGCCACAGTAACCACATTACCCTGATCAAGTGTCTCACCCTCCACCTGTCCAATATCTGAGGGCTCACTGGAATGAGTTTGCATAGAGCTACTGGCTGTGTCCATTGAAATTACAGGGGATGGTTGAATGTCAACCTCCGTGTCATATTCAACCTCTGCACCCCCCGACTGTGCCTGTATTTGGCCACCATCATCATCAGAGTCTGTGGATACTCTGACATCAGGTGGTAAGAGTCCTACACTTCCACTGTCAGGTTCACCTGTGATAATAAGCAACAAACACAGGAAAGAAATTAATAGTTCAATATATGCTAACAAACTAACATTGGTGTCACTACCACAGATGGTACAGCAATACACTCACAGAGTCCTAACACCCATCTCACACATATGGATAAATTAATATTTCTGTGAAATGCTCATCAGGACTGAAATAACCTTTATGACTTACAGTGTGTAGATGACTCCACATTTGCTAGGGAGAATGGTCCTGGAATACAGGGGGAACATTTTTGGCCTGCATGTCCATTAACAATAAATTTAACTGAAACTTGGATGACACGTCCACCCTAAGCCCATAAGTAATGAACCCGAATGTGTTTTTAACTATATCAAGCTGTAACTAGACCCCCAAAAATATTTATTAAACCAACTTAAGTATTGCTTTCAATTGTTTACTATACAAGAAATACTTAAAAATTGACATAGGTAAGCCTACCTGGAAGTTCCTCCTGGGATATACTTGTTCTCCGTGAAACAGCAGCACCAACATCAATCACATGCTATTGTACACTTTCTACTGAGCTCTCTGGATCCTTGACATTGGACAGGAACTCTTCATTTGGTGTCAGTGGTGGTTGTGTAGCAGACCCCCTCTCGGGTAGCCAGCTGTCCACAGGTCACTGCAGCTGCTCTCCTCCAGGCTGATGAAATTATATCAGTGGCCGTATGCTGCACCTGATCATATGTCTTGCTGTGCCCCCTAACATCCTTCACATTGTTAACTATCTGGTTCCAAATTTGCATTCTTCCAGACATATCCCCATTTCCTCTTTCAAGCAGAAAGCACCATGTTGCCCAAATGCTTGGATGATCACATCATTTTTAGGGTCACTAAAGGAGTGGTTGCAGGGACTGGGATGCTTGGGTGCTATAGTCTGAGGTGACATAAAACACAAAAGAAGGATACTACATACACATAAACATCACATAAATAAAAGTCCTGCTTAGATATAACTAATTACTACATACAGAAAAAAGCAATAGAGAAGAAGAATCAGAACAGAAAAACAACAAGCTGTCTTGACCCTCTCAAACACTACACCCATCTCACCTGCACATCCCAGTGTCTGTGAATCCTTCTCAAACACTACACCCATCTCACCTGCACGTCCCAGTGTCTGTGAATCCTTCTCAAACACTACACCCATCTCACCTGCACGTCCCAGTGTCTGTGAATCCTTCTCAAACACTACAGCCATCTCACCTGCACATCCCAGTGTCTGTGAATCCTTCTCAAACACTACACCCATCTCACCTGCACGTCCCAGTGTCTGTGAATCCTTCTCAAACACTACACCCATCTCACCTGCACGTCCCAGTGTCTGTGAATCCTTCTCAAACACTACACCCATCTCACCTGCACGCCCCAGTGTCTGTGAATCCTTCTCAAACACTACACCCATCTCACCTGCACGTCCCAGTGTCTGTGAATCCTTCTCAAACACTACACCCATCTCACCTGCACGCCCCAGTGTCTGTGAATCCTTCTCAAACACTACACCCATCTCACCTGCACGTCCCAGTGTCTGTGAATCCTTCTCAAACACTACACCCATCTCACCTGCACGTCCCAGTTTCTGTGAATCCTTCTCAAAGACTACACCCATCTCACCTGCACGTCCCAGTGTCTGTGAATCCTTCTCAAACACTACACCCATCTCACCTGCACGTCCCAGTGTCTGTGAATCCTTCTCAAACACTACACCCATCTCACCTGCACGCCCCAGTGTCTGTGAATCCTTCTCAAACACTACACCCATCTCACCTGCACGTCCCAGTGTCTGTGAATCCTTCTCAAACACTACAGCCATCTCACCTGCACGTCCCAGTGTCTGTGAATCCTTCTCAAACACTACACCCATCTCACCTGCACGTCCCAGTGTCTGTGAATCCTTCTCAAACACTACACCCATCTCACCTGCACGTCCCAGTGTCTGTGAATCCTTCTCAAACACTACACCCATCTCACCTGCACGTCCCAGTGTCTGTGAATCCTTCTCAAACACTACACCCATCTCACCTGCATGTCCCAGTGTCTGTGAATCCTTTTCAAACACTACACCCATCTCAACTGCATGTCCCAGTGTCTGTGAATCCTTCTCAAACACTACACCCATCTCACCTGCACGTCCCAGTGTCTGTGAATCCTTCTCAAACACTACACCCACCTCACCTGCACGTCCCAGTGTCTGTGAATCCTTCTCAAACACTACACCCATCTCACTTGCACGTCCCAGTGTCTGTGAATCCGTCTCAAACACTACACCCATCTCACCTGCACGTCCCAGTGTCTGTGAATCCTTCTCAAACACTACACCCATCTCACCTGCACGTCGCAGTGTCTGTGAATCCTTCTCAAACACTACACCCATCTCACCTGCACGTCCCAGTGTCTGTGAATCCTTCTCAAACACTACACCCATCTCACCTGCACGTCCCAGTGTCTGTGAATCCTTCTCAAACACTACACCCATCTCACCTGCACGTCCCAGTGTCTGTGAATCCTTCTCAAACACTACACCCATCTCACCTGCACGTCCCAGTGTCTGTGAATCCTTCTCAAACACTACACCCATCTCACCTGCACGTCCCAGTGTCTGTGAATCCTTCTCAAACACTACACCCATCTCACCTGCACGTCCCAGTGTCTGTGAATCCTTCTCAAACACTACACCCATCTCACCTGCACGCCCCAGTGTCTGTGAATCCTTCTCAAACACTACACCCATCTCACCTGCACGTCCCAGTGTCTGTGAATCCTTCTCAAACACTACACCCATCTCACCTGCACGTCCCAGTGTCTGTGAATCCTTCTCAAACACTACACCCATCTCACCTGCACGTCCCAGTGTCTGTGAATCCTTCTCAAACACTACACCCATCTCACCTGCACATCCCAGTGTCTGTGAATCCTTCTCAAACACTACACCCATCTCACCTGCACGTCCCAGTGTCTGTGAATCCTTCTCAAACACTACACCCATCTCACCTGCACGTCCCAGTGTCTGTGAATCCTTCTCAAACACTACACCCATCTCACCTGCACGTCCCAGTGTCTGTGAATCCTTCTCAAACACTACACCCATCTCACCTGCACGCCCCAGTGTCTGTGAATCCTTCTCAAACACTACACCCATCTCACCTGCACGCCCCAGTGTCTGTGAATCCTTCTCAAACACTACACCCATCTCACCTGCACGTCCCAGTGTCTGTGAATCCTTCTCAAACACTACACCCATCTCACCTGCACGTCCCAGTGTCTGTGAATCCTTCTCAAACACTACACCCATCTCACCTGCACATCCCAGTGTCTGTGAATCCTTCTCAAACACTACACCCATCTCACCTGCACGTCCCAGTGTCTGTGAATCCTTCTCAAACACTACACCCATCTCACCTGCACGTCCCAGTGTCTGTGAATCCGTCTCAAACACTACACCCATCTCACCTGCACGTCCCAGTGTCTGTGAATCCTTCTCAAACACTACACCCATCTCACCTGCACGTCCCAGTGTCTGTGAATCCTTCTCAAACACTACACCCATCTCACCTGCACGTCCCAGTGTCTGTGAATCCTTCTCAAACACTACACCCATCTCACCTGCACGTCCCAGTGTCTGTGAATCCTTCTCAAACACTACACCCATCTCACCTGCACGTCCCAGTGTCTGTGAATCCTTTTCAAACACTACACCCATCTCACCTGCACGTCCCAGTGTCTGTGAATCCTTCTCAAACACTACACCCATCTCACCTGCACGTCCCAGTGTCTGTGAATCCTTCTCAAACACTACACCCACCTCACCTGCACGTCCCAGTGTCTGTGAATCCTTCTCAAACACTACAGCCATCTCACCTGCACGTCCCAGTGTCTGTGAATAAAACCGCAAGGCAGTTTCCAGATTTAATATTTATAAAATCAAAAGTGACACACTGCATATTCCAGCAATAATCAAACTACCTTGATTAAAACCATAGATAACAGAACATAAATAAGAAATATTATTATTATTTTGTTTTTGTCCCTCTATTATGTTTTGTCTCTGTATTTCTTGAGCTAAGAAGAGCAGACCTTTCTCAATGTGTGGAGTAATGCATAGAGTTACATTTTTCATGATAGTTTTTGCAAAGCTGGGAAATACTGCTCAGTGAAGCTGCCAGTCTTTGAGTTGGGTATAGCGCTTAATGTTGTATGTCTTGCAGCTTTGTTTCTATTCCCTGCCCTGTACATATCCTGTTCACTTTGCTTTTACTGTTATGATTCCTTGCCTGCTTTACTGTTGCCTTTTATTTTGTATTTTTCTGCATTTCATGGCTCCATTTCTTCACCTTCTAACCCCTTTTGTTTATTGGATGCCACTCATTTTGTCATACCTACTGCCAGGCACCGCTTACAGTGCCTTCGTCTGGTTTAATTCTGGTAATATCTGCTTTGTGCTACTTTTGGAGGGACTTTGGCTTGGGTAGAGAAAGTAGATGGAAATTACCTGGCATTCTGTTTTTATGCAGTAAGGGAGAAAACCCTTGACTCTTTATATTCATTTTCTTTATTCTGTGCCATGACTACCATAATGCTATTTTAACTGTTTATACTATTTGGAGCTTTTCTCCCCGTGCCTCTGATGAAAAAGGGCTTTAGCTCAGTCGGACACTCCCGGTCAACAAATGTAAAATAAATAAAAACTAACTACACACTATCTCCTCTCTCCCGCTACTATATTTTACACTGCATGCCCCCGTGTCTGTTAATAAAAATATGAATGGGAATTTCCGGGGTTAACATTTACAAATCCTGAAAACTAAGACAGTGCAAATTCCTGCAATAACTAAATTGTGACAGCTAAAACTGTTAACAAATGACCCATTCATTACATAAATACATACCAAAACAACATAACCACCAGGACCGGTGGCTGAAGCCTCTCGGATAGCTGACAGTATGTAATAATAAAATAAACACAGCAATTGTAATGATAAATGCCTGTAAAGCAGAATGAGGCAATTCCAAAATTGTGCCCCATCCACTTGAATGAAAAATAATAACCCATAACAACCAAATATTTGCAGCCAATCACTTATAGTTTAATGCTCAGTAATGGTTCACTTCCGGTAAGCGAGTAAATGTGGCAGGTTTTCTTGTAGGAGTAGTATTTTGTAATGGCGAGGCACTTGGGGGGGAGTTTGTCTCCACCTTTGCATAAATATATAACATGTCTATCAATGGAGTAGGCACGTAGACATTCAGCATTTTATGTAAAGTCATTTATTTGTTCTTTTAGCAGCAATGCTGTGTTTCAGTGACTTTGGATTCTAATGAAGTGTATTAATTTTAGTAAATTGAAAATGCCTCCTGTGCAGTTGGAATTGGAAACTAATCAGTTGGCTCCAGCATGTGGTCCAACTTCAGGACCCCCTCATCCAGCTCCAGGCAGTGGAGCAGCAGTCCGGTACTCCTGGAGTTAGGCTTAGTATACTGATTGACTTCTTACTGCAGAGTGCAGACAGCCTACCATGAAATTACAGTATTGGCAGATCTGTAAGTAGTACCAGCATCTTCATTTATAATGTGATAATTTTACACATTTTGCACATCCGCTGAATATTTGTCATTTAGTTAGAAACATCATATCATCAAACAAACTGGGTGTAGAATAATTTGAACATATTTATATACACTTTTGCATTTAAACTCTGGACGAGTTTGCTTGTGATAAAATTACTTTTAGCATACACCTTATTTCTGTGTCAATGGAAACTTTATGATTTTTGTTTTATTCTATGAAACTCTGAAAGCAGAACAAAAGCATTGTCAGCGTATTCAAAGTGTTGCCCATTTATCTGATAATATTTACATTGTAGTGGTAGTTATATTTTAGTAGACTTTATATAGCACTTCCCTGTAATAATGTTTCTTTTAAAGTAACAGGTAGCTGGCATAATGGTTAATGTGTTACCTCAGAAACACAAAGTACAGGGTTTAATTCTCACCTTTGGGGAAATTGTTGAAGCTTAAAATGATCCACAAAGGCATCTAACTTAATGCTTACCTATGAAACTATGTCCAAACTACAGATGTTTTGTTGTCCGATCTCGCCTTAATTCTTGCTGGTTGGGTTTGGAACCGAGCATTGGTTCCGACTTGGCCTACTACAAAAGCTTGAGGGCTTTTACTGGCTTGAGGTTATCCCCTGTCCCATGATGCAATGGGAAGAATACCCAGATCTCGTTTGCTGCTCAAGCGCTCGAGAGGTGTTTCTGCTGGCTCGTTGGCTAAGTAGTATTTATATTATTGTCGTTCTCTTCTTTATGAAAGTTTTTCTCTTTACTAGTGACTTTAAATCAATGTGCTATCATGTGCATTAATTTTTTGTAGGTCTTGCTGTACTGAGAGGTTGTGTTTTTTTCCTTGTTCCTGTCTGGGCCTTACATTTTTCCTCAGAGAGACACATTTAAGTTAGAGGGCTCCATGTGGCCCATTTAAGTTAGAGGGTTGCTACACTTCCTTGTGTGGTATTTCTTCTTATTCCCCCATCAGAGAATCTCCGTTTAAGTTAGAGCAGTTCTATTTGAGAGATCCATTTAAGTTAGAGGGCTCTCGGTGGCCCGTTTAAGTTAGAGGGTCGCTACCCTTTCTTGTGGGATGTTTCTTGTTCCTCTAGTTGAGGAACTCCATTAGAGGAGTCTTCCTTTGTTTTAGAAAAAAAAAAGTTTTTCCTGTTGTCATTTGGTAGTGTGCCTTGAGTGCCTTAGTTAGTTTTGTTTTGCTAGTTTTGGATTCGGCTACATAGAGCTGTATTTTCCACTAAGCTTGTTTTTTTTGTCAGAAAGTTCTAGAAATGTCTAAGGAACAAAAAAAAGAAGGAGCCTAGACAGTCAGGGTTTAAGAAATACATCACTTCTGTGTCTCTGCTGGACAGTAGCACAGGAAAATAACTTTCTTGGGTGGCGTAAGCCTAGTACCTACCGATGAACCTATGAAAGGTGTCAGCGAGACTCGTAACAGGTTCTGGGGACCATGGCAGCGGCGATTCTTCTAGTACCCCTAGCATGTCTGCACATGAGAGTCCTCCAATGGTTACTGTTTGCCCAATGGTCCATGCAGGATCTACCACTATCACACCAAATAATAATCACGGATTAATGCAAGCAGAATCTTCTCTGGTGGCTTCATACAGACCAGTTAGTCTTGGGGTGACCGTTTGTGTTCCCACAACTGACAGCTGTTCTAACCACGGATGGTTCCCAGGTTGGGTGGGTGGTGGGCATTATCTAGGAAAGACTGCCCAAGGTTTATGGCACGAGTATGAGAACCACTTACATATCAATGTCCTAGAGATGAGAGTGGTGCTGTATGCGTTGTGAGCATTTCAGGACTCTCTTCCAACAGGAAAGATTGCTATTCAAACAGACAACATGTCAGTAGTGTGGTATATAAACAAACAGGGGGAACCAAATCATATCCCCTATGCCGAGAGGCACAACAGGTATGGCATTGGGCTGTATCTTCTCGATGTTTTTGATAGCAACACACATCCCAGGGAAATCCAACGTGATAGTGGACAAATTAAGCGGAGCAATTGTTTTGCCTCATGAGTGGTCCCTGAACCAAGAAGTTGTGGAAGAGATCTTCCAAAAATGGGGCCATCCTTGCTGTGACCTCTTCGCCATGTCCATGAATGCCAAATGCAACAGCTGCTTTGCCCTCATTCCCCCTCTGGGGAAGTCACCGAGGGATGCACTCATTCATAATTGGCCTCCGGGACTTCTGTATGCCTTCCCTCCTTTCCCCTTGATACCCAAAGTACTTCATGAAGTCAACACATTGGGAAGCACCATGATTCTCATTGCTCCATACTGGATTCATCAGCTTTGGTTCCCTATTCTCCATGTCCCCATTCTGGAGGAACCTTGGATTCTGGACCCAGTTCCAGACCTTCTGACCCATTCCTTGGGAGCATTCCATCCATCAATCCAGACCCTAAAATTGACAGCTTGGCTGCTTCACTTCCACACATAGCTAGGTGTTATGATTTTTCCCCAAAGTTCAGACATATTTTGATTTCCTGACACAAACCATCCACCAGGAAATTGTATTCCAGTAAATGGAAAATATTTTCATATTAAACGATAGACACAATATTGATCCCTTCACAGTTCCCATGGCAGCTATTCTGGAGTTTCTTTCTAGTCTCTTTGAGGAAGATGCAGCGGCTGCTTCCATTAGGGTTCAGCTGACAGCCATATCTAATTTTCACATAGGAGAGATGGGGATGTCTATCATGTCCCACAAACTATGCAAAGCCTTTTTGAAGGGAACCTTTCTTCTTAGATCCTCAGTCAGGCAACCTCCAGCTCCTTGGGATCTGAATTTTGTTCTAGCTGCCTTGATTCTTCTACCTTTTGAACCTGCATCTTCCTGTGACATGAAGTTTATATCATGGAAAACCCTCTTCTTGGTAGCCATTACCTCCACCAGAAGGGTCTTGGAACTCCAAGCTCTCTCTGTACGCCCTCCTTATTTGGTGTTCCACAAAGGCAGAGTATCAATAAGAACGAACACATCCTTTTTACCTAAAATCTGTTCAGAAAATAACTTGAATCAATCTGTTGAATTGCCTGTATTTTTTCCCAACTATAGCAACAAGGCAGAGTATAAATTTTGGATGTCCATAGACAGTTGCATTTTTATTTGGACAGAACGAAAAACTTCAGGAAATCAGACTAGATTTTTGTTTCTTATTCTGAATCAAGAAAGGGGGTTCCCATTTCTAAAGTAACTCTGTCGAAATGGCTTACAGAGTGTATTTCCTTTTCTTACAGTAATAATGACAGACAGTTACCTGGAAAGATAAAGGGTCATTCCATGAGGGCTGTGGCAACGTCATGCACCTTTCAAGCCAAACTTCCTATGGAAGCCATTTGTGCAGCCGCCACCTGGGCCAAAACTCATACTTTTGTTACTTATTACAAAGTAGACATGGTCTCCTGGAATAGGACTTCCTTTTGGTTCACTGTTCTGTAGAGTCTATTTTTGGGAGCCACTCTGGGATGAAGGTGCTAGGGATGCTATCCCAATCAGCAAAAATTAAGGTGAGATAGGACAACATAACATTGAGAAGTTATGTACTCACCATAACGTTCCATGTTTGTTGTCCATCTCGCCTGTATTCTTGCTTCCCACTCTACTTCCCCCTCCTTCCCCCTCCTTCACTCCTGGAGGATCGGATGGATATATATACTCATGTACATATATGTTCATATGTTCCATATGTTGTGTATGTGAACTTTGGAGTTTCTGAGTTCCTCCTTCCTTTATTTAATTCTAAAATGTCTTTTCTGTATAGATGTGGATATGTTGTTAGAAACACGGTAAAGAGGCTTTAGCATGCAAACAAGACCTGGGTATTCTTCCCATTACATAATGGGATAGGGGATAGCCTCAAGCCAGTAAAAGCCCTCAAGCTTTTGTAGTAGGCCGAGTCATAACCGATGTTCGGTTCCGAACCCAACCAGCAAGAATACAGGTGAGATGGACAACAAACATGGAATGTTATGGTGCGTACATAACTTCTCATTTAATCACAGGCTTTCTATAAGATGTGACAAGTTCATGATGAATTAATTTTAGAGTAAGGGGTTGGCATAATAGTTCAAGTCTTTACCTGTGAAATACAAGGTTTGAGTCTGAACTCTGGTTGTTGGCTAATCTTGTAATCTGCAGACTGGTGGGTTTCCTCCAGATGCTCTGGACTGGTTTCCTCCCACATTCCAAAGACATGCAGTAGGTGGATTGAACACTCTAAATCAGCCATAGGTATGAGTGTGTGCATGAGTGAGTGGTATGAATGAACTACCATGGCAGAGCTAGCCACCCTGAGGTGAAAACCTTGGCTTGAGATGACTGTCACTGCAGAAGTGACACCCCGACCCCATGTGCAAAATGGGAAAAGGGGTTCAAGATGGATTGATGTACAAGTCCCTCCCATCCCATGTGTTTTTTTCTATTTGCACTTTCTAGCAGTTTGTGTTGAGCTTTTATTTGGTTATAGCACACAACCTTACTTACACTTATGTATTTGTAGGGGAGAGTTGTGAAGTGGGAAGGGAGTTTTGCATGTGGTGGTCTTCTGTATTGCAGTTGCAGGTGTGTGTCTAGTTTGCTAGCAATATGACTGATGTGGAGCAGACTCTATATCCTTTAAGAATGTTGACAGTTGACCTCACAAAGTATTACAGTAAAAGGCATACATAATCTGTATTTTTTAAATACACACCAGACAGCAGCACAGTGTCTTTCAGTTTGTGAGAAAAGATGTGGTGCAAAAAGTGTAGTCTCAAAATTCATGCAAACAGCGAAGGCTATTAAATAGAGGTGTGCAGAATCCACGTGGATATAAGTATTCCTGTGAATAGCTGTTAAAAATAGTTTGTTGTGGGTAGTATATAATAAATATATATAAGGTGTGATGTGTGTTTCACCCATTTGTGTTTGTGTCTATCGCTGGCAAATTAGATAAGACATTTTTTATTCTTTCGATAGATTGTTTTCAGTCCTGGAGTTTCTTTTCTGCAACCAGCATGTAATAGACAATGGTTGATGTTTTAGGAATAGCACAAGTTCTGTAGAAGAATATCTGCTGTGTGTATGAGTTCACTAACTGGTGGACAGGAATTCAGCACACAACAGGATTGAACTTTGGACCTTGTAGCTGACAGCCAGTAACCTGCGAAAGATGCATTTTGCTGCAGCTGCACTGATCCATAATCCTTTTAAGTACAGACTGTGTGCATTATTGATGCCCTGGGCTTGATTAATGAAAAATGAAAGTTCCTTACTTGGCATAAATTTATCTTCTTGAGCCTTGCCTCAAGCGATAAATACGTTATTGTTGTTATTGTTGTAAATTTATCTGAGGTGAGCATTGCTGAATTACTCTTCTGGTCTGTTGGGGTTATGGATTGTACTTGTATACAGTTTTTCAGTTCACTTGTTCTCATCCTTGCACACACTGTTTTGTGAACTCTAGTAGTTTTGCTTATCAAAACCAACATACTTTATGCTATGTCCATATTTCCCTTCCTGAAGGGATCCCTCATTTAAAAGACATCAGAATGAGACTCAGATTTAATGTTACATTAGGCATTTTCCATGCTGTTCTTTTACCTATGTAGCTGTTATATAGGAGGCAAAATGACACCTTCAAATATAAACAAGACTGCACTGCAGTGCATTATAAGCATAGACCTAGCCTCTACCTGTTCTGTCACCTGTATATCACCTATAGCCTATCACCATAAGAATATGATCTAAAAAGACATACAAAATGAGGCTAAGAGAGATGCTTGGTCATACATAAACATCTACAGAGGTGAGGTTCTTATTTGCTGTATCATCACTATTTTGTCCATTCTTCAGTTTGCCTTTAACAGCTGGTATCCCACAAGTCCATTGGAGTGGGCAGGGTTCAAAATAATGTATGCAAATGTTATGTTAATCAATGTACAGTTTTGTACCTATTTTTCATGGGCCTTTGTCAAGCTTTTTGATGTTTCCAGGTTGAGAGGTATGTTAGTGAGCAGCACACATTTCACAGTTGCTGTTCAGTAATATCCACTCTCCACTGCATTTGTTGAAATCTGTATATTATTGCCATTTAATATTCAAACACATTTTAAGGACATTGATACAAAATGCCGTAGGGACTCCATGTCTCAGATTATTTCTCGGATAAGAGAAGAATGAACAATGTCTGATCACTTATTGCACTACATCTGAAGTTAACACGTATAAATAATTTAGAAGTGGACAAGTGCGATGATATGTCTTGTTAATACTATGGATGATTTTGGACTTGCTTTTACTGACAATAATATTCATTCCTGTTGCAAAGCTGTTTCTGTGGCAAAGAGAGATAACACACCCTTACTGTGTTTTTAGGTTCATTGGTGTGAGAATTTAAATCCAGACTTGTATACAAATCTTTCATGTATACTAACTTTTATTTTGTACTGTTTATTATGTATATATTTTTAATATACCAGTATTTGCCCGGTGTGTGGCTTAGCGCAAACATGGGAAATGGAGGAATACAATAAATGTCATGCAATATACTTCTCTGATAACCAATACATAGACTACATCTGTGGA
Organism: Protopterus annectens; assembly: GCF_019279795.1. NCBI lineage: Eukaryota > Metazoa > Chordata > Ceratodontiformes > Protopteridae > Protopterus > Protopterus annectens. The sequence continues at coordinate 1,822,528,266 of NC_056728.1, forward strand.
TCACGTGCGTGTGTAGCACATCCACTAAACACGGTGATCCTCACAGTATATATCATCTGTAAATCATGGTTCAGCTCTCGCATTCGTCTTTTAAGGATCAAACCTACGAAAACTGCTCACGTAGATAAAACAAGTTTAGCTTTGCTTCTCACGTTTGCCCATCGCTTACTGTCATGCAAACCTGGACTCTTGGCTCACATACAAAACAGACAGAGTGCCTGCAGACTGGATGCAGACATTCTCAATTTCAAAAAGGATACATTGTTGAATCTTTTTGCTTTCCATTGCGCAAACTCACTAAGTAGTGTTGCATGGCAGTTAGCAACCTTCCCCTGCGGGTCTAGAACACCTGCAGAGAGGAAACAGACAGTAGACAATTTTGAAATGGATACATTCTATCAAGTAAGTTGGACACCAAGCAAACACGGTAAGTGGCATTGCATTGTGGTCAGCACACAGAAGTTAATAACGAATATGAAAATATCCAGCTGTTTTTTAACTATTCCTGTGACAGCAGGTTTAAGTGTAGGGCTGCAATGCAGATGATCTTAGGTTCTAATACAGCAAATTCCAAATATTTTACTATTGTTCCATTTTACTTTATATTAAAATTCAAATGGAAAAAATTATTACACACTCCTAATTTTATTAAGGATTGTACAAGCAGTTTTAAAAAAACTCATATGAATTATTTGTGTGAGTGAGAGTATACTGACTAATATGTTTCTGTAATTATAATTGTGTTCTCTGGCCTTGGATGGTCATCAGACTTCAATAATAGTCATATACACAGGGATGTATAAACAAGACCTTGTCAGGTCACACATACATGGTTAACCCCTCATGTATATTTGTATGTAAGTAATGAGTAAGTCTGAGAAACACTTCTGTGGCAAGGATGAAAAATCAATGCTGTGTAAGACAATATTCTGTCTCTTATGCATAAGTTTGAATCCCACATTATAAAAATTAATTTCATCAGTGTGTAAACCCCCCCCAAAATGTGTCAGGTTATAAAATTTATGCCCCCAGTACATGGCTGCAAAGTTAAATCACCTAACAGTTCCAGCAGCAAACAACCCTCAAACAAATGCCAAGTGTCATATTAACCTTCCAGTTTCAAAACTGCTTTCTCTCTCTCTCTCTGTTTGGCACTGTTGCTCTCTGCTGAACATCGTGTATATGCAGTTGGCATCATTGTTCAGGTCTGCACACTACCAGTAAATGAGATAACAGGCATTGGTGGGAAATCATTCTTAACTGTTGCTGTTTTCCCTGGTTGGACATATCTGATGGTAGACGAGAAGGTACTCAATTTAGGGCACAGAACTGGGGTGTTGAGGAGTCCAGAATCTTCACTGGACACCTTGTAAAGTGTCAACTAAAGGCTCTTGCAGGGGGACTATACCGGCTTTCAGTACAAGTCTAAGGCTTGGAATAGTCTGGACAAGGCTGTCTCCAGTGCAACTGGCATTCCATGCACTGGAGAACAGTGTAGGCATCATTTTAATGACCTGTAAAGATGCAAGAGGGATACAATCATCCAGTGGCTGTTTGGGTTCAGGACTGCTGACATCCCTAAGTTGTGCAAGTTTACTAATAAAGAGAATTTATAGTTGATAGAAAGCTGCATATAGGCAAGACTAGTATGCATAATGCACTTCTCTTGTTCTCTTCTGTTTATTCCACAGCCAACATAGAGATTATGGCAAATAGAGATGCCCATACTGAGAGTCTAGAGAAATGGAGGGAAGCTAGGGGTATGTATGCAGCACAACAGAACTATTATTTTATCTAAATTATTTATTTTCTGTACAGCTGTAGAAAAGTAAGCATGCATATCCTAACTGTAAAAGCAAGCATGCATGCTTCAGTCTGTAGCACAAGCCAACTGCAGGAGTCAAGTCTAATACTGTAGTCAGACATTGTGGATTCAAATACCACAAGTAACAAATATATAGTAAAATCCTTTAAAAATATTGTGCATAATTTAATTTCAACAGAAGTGGCATAAATGGCCTGCTGTTAACTTAATCTTCATAACTGGAGCAAGCATAATTGCAAAATATGCACATTGCAAGGGTAACTTTGAGCAATCCTTAAGTATAATTTATAGTTGTTAAGAAGTATGCTTAAATGTAAAAGTTGAGATAAAATACTTTATTATTGTGATAATGCATTGTATATCACATATGATGATACAAATTTTCTTTCACCCCAACCCTTATCTCTCTTTTTGTTTTCTATGTTTGTCAAAAAGTTTTCATGTCATCCATCTCTGACAAATCACAAAATGATTTACAACACAATGAGGTAGAACAATCCCTTTGGCTCAGCCTGACCCCTCTCCACCGACTCCTGTATTGATGCCCAGCACATCTGGGACTCAGCCTGCCTCTGCTGTCCTGCACTACCTGGGCAGCTGGTGCTGTGGTGCCCTCTGGGAGTAGTGGCAGAGGTGGGGATTTTATCACCCACCAGAAGATGTCAGGGTTTGTGTGTAGGGTTGTGCACAGCACCTTTGGTGCATGGTGCATGCCTATGCCGGATAGAGAGGCTGTTTTTATTTATGGTCCATAGGAGAAGACATCAAGCACTCCAACAGCCAGTGGAGTAAGGGGACAGTGATGACTGTCCTGTAGGTGAGGACTAGATTCTCCACTGTCCCCACGTTTGATGGGCATGGGCATCTGTTGTCCCCCCTAGCCTCAAACATGGTTTCCTCAACCTGTCTCTCACCGTTCCTGCATCTTGTCTTGTTTTTCCTGTTTGTTTGCATCTGCTTCCTCACCTACACTACTTACCTGACCCAGAAATACCTACATCCCTTACCCAACATTCCTGTCTTACTGAAGTAAAAATAAAACGGGCACCTGTCACACACACAAAAAATATTGTCCCATACATTGCTCTCCACTTCACACACATCTTTTTGACACACTTGATTTGGTCAAATTGGCTATAAAACATGATTGCTTTGTTGTTACCATTCTCTGTTGAGGTGACAGTCCAAATCCAGCTAATATTCTATGCAAATTGTCATGTTACACTATTGAAGAAGTGGATAGCTATGTTTTTTTCTACTTCTCTCCTGCACATTCCTTTCCCTTTGTTCTTCCCCCTGCTTGCCTCCCATTTCACCACTTTCCCATCGACCCCACTTTAACACCTTTAATCTGGTCAAAATCACATACAACACACATAAGTAAAACAAACAAACAAACAAAAAAAAAAAAACAAACAGAAAACCCCCCAAAAAACAATGGAGCCCTTCATGTTTTGTCCTCTGTGTTTGCATGGAGTTTGGCATTGTGCACGAATACCAAGCGATGGTGAGCGGCTCATCAGTGGTGTGGTTACCTCCACGCAATGCTGCTTAAACATGCTGTGTTGCCATAACACACAGTGAATGTAGGATAAAGAATTATTTCATTGCATTATCAATACATATTTACATCTATTAGATATACCCAGATTTGAACCCTATATCACCTGGCCTCCAAAAGAGATGTGTCAGTGCATTTATACCTGCTGCCACAGAGTCTGCTAAGCAGCAGATGTGTTTCATACACTCAGTACTCAGAACTCTCATAATTGTAGCAATGAGGCTTACTTTTGCTCACCGCTTAACTACAAGCAAACAGGGAGAGCACTATAAATGTGTATGTTACATGTGCAAACACTGCCATCAATTGCACAAACTCGCTGCTCGGCAATGTGCTATGAAAAGTGCACAAACAGCATGTATTACTCATGTTTAATGTCCATTTAAACTTCATCCCATGAAAGTACATGCAAAGGCACGTTTTAAGAAAAGAACACATATTTACACTGCAGCAATCTCTTACCTCCACCCATGTACTTCAAGCTTGGTTTCTCAGTACTTATTCACAAATATATCAACTGCACTAAAAAAATAAATAAGAAATGATTTCTTATATACCATGCACATCATTATAATGAAAATCCACATTCAGATTTCCCAATACATGTAGTAATGTGGACAACTGTTTGCAAAGAGCTACCAAACCTGTCTTTTTAAGGTATACATGCACACTGGGAATGCAACAGCAAATGCTATACTTTGCACACTCATCAGTGTGGTAACATGCAGATCCTTAGTATCTTGACAGTTGCAAATGACTAGCTATCCATTTCATTCAGACCTCCCAACATCTTCTCTCAAACATCTAGTGATGATGTCATCCACAATACATTATATGTGTGTGTGGGTGTTTGTGTGTCTAGTCTGAAGAGCATAATTGTGTATCCTGCAGTCATCACTACAATCCCATGGAGTACTAATATTTTGACAATTGGACATGCCTACACATCCATTTCATTCAGTCCTCCCAACGTCTTCTGTCAAACATACAATGATGATGTCATCTAATATAAATTGTCCTGCAGCCTTAAAAAAGTCAGACTTGCTGTGGTGCTTGTGTTAAATATAGAGGACTGTAGTTTGTGTACTTAGGTAGGGGGTCTGTTCTCACTGCAGTCAACTGGTGTGTGTGTGTGTGTGTGTGTGTGTGTGTGTGTGTGTGTGTGTGTGTGTGTGTGTGTGTGTGTGTGTGTGTGTGTGTGTGTGTGTGTGTGTGTGTGTGTGTGTGTGTTTATTCACTTGGTAGACATTATAGAAAGCATTTTACACCAGCATGTGGGATGATGCTATTGCCATTTTCTCCTCACCAGACACTGCCAATGTCATCATTTATAAAGTGTTGTCCGACAGTCTCCGTGTCAGACTTGTGCTGTGGCACTTGCATTAAATACAGAGGTCTCTTGCTGGTGTACTCAGATAGGTATGAGGTCTGTTCTCACTGCAGTCAAATTGTGTGTGTGTGTGTGTGTGTGTGTGTGTGTGTGTGTGTGTGTGTGTGTGTGTGTGTGTGTAACATTACAGGAAGCATTTTACCCCAGCATGTGAATACTGCTATTATCATCATCTTCTCAACAGACTTTGCTGATGTCATCAGCTATAGCTGTCCCTCAACCATGTTATGTTAATGTCACAGACTAGGTTAAGATCCCTAGAGCAAGGGGCTATTGTACCATTAGATTTGCGGATGTCCAGTATTTCCATCAAGGCAGGGTCAGAGACTGGCCTGTAGTCCAAGCACACATCACCTCTCAGCAGCATACATGATACAGAGTACAGTGACAGTGCTTTCAGTTTATCCGTGTACATCATGGCATGGTTTGTAGGCCCTGTATTTTCTTCTTGAGAAAGCCCTGTGGTCTCTCCAGCTGCTGCAGGTGTCAGGTGAGGTACATGCAAAAGTGAGCATTATACTCTATTAATGGTCTTAGGATTGTTGAGTATAGTGGTGGTATAACATCTTCAGACCTGGATATGTTGTCCTGACTTATGAGGTGCACAATGTAAAATGCTTTCCTTACCCCTATGAAAACATAGTGTGTGATGTTCAGATTGCTATCTTCCTGTTTTCCCAGGTCTCACACCACTGAGTTTGAGCTTGGAGGTGTGTTGTAATTACTGTAATTAGAGGGGAATTTCAGTTTGCAAAAGTAATAATAATAGCACCTTGTTCCGTATAGTTTTAGACTGTGTGGCTTGGACAACAGTTGTTTGTCTGTGTTAGCCCATCTTGTGATATGATATGTTTACATTATTGGGGGACTCAATGACTGCACCAAGTTGCAACCATCAGCAAACTTGGTAAGTCAAAAGCTATCTAATTTACCTTGGACTTCTGCGAAATAGATTCCAAACAGTAAAGGGCCCAGCCCAGATCCTTGTGGTATGCTACTGGTGACAGCTGTACTGACAGAGGTTGAGTCACCAACTTTGACAGTCTATGTTCTGTCAGTGAGCCAGTTGGCTAGCTATCTAGTGGCACAAGGCTTAAACCCCAGTTTTTTTAATTTCTCCAAATCTTTTGGGTTTCTAATACCATGATGGGAATGGACCCTATTCCTAAGTCAAAGTATGATTAAAATTCATGAAATTAGTATTGTTTCACTCTTTGATGTCAACCAGAAGTGTTCTTTGCAGCAGCCGCAATGTGCCCAGTAATGACTCCTTCTGCAATTTGTATGGAGTTACATGTACTGGTTGCATATCTAAATATGATTGTAGACTTTTTTTATAAGACTTGTTGTTCCTACTACTATTGGAACTATCTGGGTATCTTTCTTCCACACTGCTCTCATTTCTGCTTGCAAATCCTGATATTTTATGACTTTGTGTCTCTCTTACACAAGACACTGTAGTCACTGGGTGTGGCGATTTCAATGATCAATGCTATGTTTGTCTTCTTTTCTTGGACCATTTTCTAGCATCTATCTTTTGAACTGTTGGCAATGGATGATTCCATCTGATGTAGACTTCATCATTTTCTATGATGCTTTGTGGCTCATGTTTCCAGTGTTTTTAGCCACTTCAGTACCATAATGTTTGCACAACCCCCAGTGCAGCAGTCTTGCCACATTATTATGCCTTTCAGTATACAGTCCGTATGTCGTAACCAGCAACAAGGTGTGCAATTGTTTCCAATTCTGTTTTACAAAACCTGCATTTGTCTGTTTCTTCCACATGTTCAATGGACTTTGTAAGCTAACATGTATGTAGCCCACTATCTTGTGCCACCAATATTAACCTTTCATCACTTGGTTTGAATTTGCTTCTCCTTAGCCATTCCTGCATTCGTTCCTGACCATGAGGTTCTTCCAGAAGTTTTCTATATTTGCAACTATAATTATGCATTTTCCACATTTATTGCCTTCTTATCTGGTCCTTCACCTTATATTCTTTATTTTGTTTTTTTTTGGCACATTCTGTTGCTGCCTGATTTTTATCTACTTGTGGTTTGATTTTCATTACTGCTAGCCTAAGCAGGGATCTTAGATTTATTCTCCTCATGTTTCAAAACTTTCACTACATTTGGGTCTTGTGAGATCAGCAGATATGGGTGGAGTCCCACAATTGCAGATTTGTACATGTAATCAATTTCAAAGAGGGCTATCCCTCCCTCAGAACGGGGAATATATAATCTTGGTATGCACTGATTTTTATAAATCATTTGGTGAGCATATAATCTATCCAACATGTTTTGGGCCCAGTCAATCACTCCAAAACTGTAAATTAGGACAGGAAGAGCAAATTGGTTTATAGCTTGTATTTTGTTCCTAGATGTCAATGCTGTTTTCAGATTAATTTAAGTCTTCTAAAGTACTCCTTACTAAGTTTTATTTGCATTTGTTCATGCTTTATTGTTGATCCTTCATCAGTTCCCAAATATTTATACACTCCCTCTTAAGTTCTTTTATATCACATTCTTGTCTCAAACTGATGTTTTCCTGTTGTTGCAGTTTTCCTGTTTTAAAGCTTGCTTTTGAACATTAATCAAGACCAAATGACATTCTTATATCATTCTTATATCATCTGAAAAAGTTTTGACAACTTGCAGTTGTGCTTTCAGTTCCTCATCTGATGAGCTATACAGTTTTAAATCATCGACAAAGGGAAGATAAGAAGTGCTTACACTTTGTTGTTTTCTAGGAGCCAAATTATAGCCATGGCCTAAGCTGTTAAGTAGACAGCTTAATCAGTTAAGGACAAGGCAGAATAGCAGTGGTGACAGGGAGTCAGCCTGGAATATCCCCCTTTGAATGTTGATCCCTGGAATAATAATTTGTCCTTTATCATGGCTTAATTGCAAAGTGGTCTGCCACTCTTTCATGGTCACTGTAATGTAGTCAATCAGTGTAGGGTGTATCTTATTCATTTTAAGCAGTCTTTTATCCATGAATGTGGGATACTATCAAATGCTTTTTTGTAGTCAATCCATGGCATACTTAGATTCTTCCCCTTTTTACAGTTCTCCACTATGACTTTAACAACAAATGATCCTTTGTTCCATATGACTTTCTTCTATTGCTCTTTTGTTGTATTGCCATAATTGAGTTTTCTTCTAAATGACTACAGACTCTGTCGGCATAAATTCCCATGTATAGTTTATACGTTGTCGGAAGGCAAGTTATTGGACTATAATTTTTAGGGGAGTTTACAGGTTCATTCTTAAGTAGGAGCATTATTTTTCCTGTTTTAAGCCAGGTTGGTGTCTGTTTGGGGTGTGCATATAAATAGTTCTTATTCAGGGGTGAATCTTTGTGCAAAGATGTTAATACTTTTAACCAAAAGTTAGGTACTGTATCTGGGCCTGGGGTTTTCCAATTAGAGACTTTTCTTAACTTTTATTTCAATCTTTTTTGGCTGTTACTTCATTCCAGTTCATATCCTGTACCTTTAAACTTCTTATTCTTTCTTTAACTTCTATCCATTTATCATCTTTGTTATGTTCCACAAGATCTTTATATATATATTTCTCCAAAATGTATCTATTTCTTCTTTTTTTGACAGTCTTTCAATTCCTTTTACCTTGTTTACTAATTCTCTATAAAACTTTTTTGGGTGTTCAATAAATTGCTTATTTTGTACTTTTCCTTTATATTTATCTTCATATCTTCTAAATTTTCCTGCCTTTGCTGAAATTTTTAGTTTGTTATTTGCGATAGTACATGATAGATCCTGGTTTGTTCTAATACTGCGCAATGCTTTTATCACATTTATCTTTCTGTTTTTTTTATCTGTTCCCTCTTCTACAATCTTCTAACAGTGACACTTCTTGTCTTAACTGCTGTATAGTTTTCTTTATTAGATATTTCCATGATGGTATTCGATTTCTCCCCTTCCTTTCCCTCACTACTCTATGTTCTTGTGGTAAAACTTTATTGGTTATTAATCTAGCTGCACAGTAATATATCCTGTTTACTTCTGTTATATCACACGGCTCTCTATGAACAGTCCTAATTACTGTGTTCATTTGTTTTATTAACCTTCTGCAGTCTATTTCTGTCATTGATTTTGATATATCTGTCAATGTCTATTAAATCAAGCAACTCTTCTCTTAGCTCATTTTTTTCTAAACTGAGGGTACATCCCTTGTTTTCCATTTCCTGCGGACATTCTGTAGAAGGTTCTATAGCATCTTCCTGTGGCACATTCTCTTCAGTTTCATCCTTTGCCATCCGTTGTTCTGTCATATGGGAATTCACTGGCCTATCACTTCTTAACATTGACTGTGTCAGAGTTTCCAAAGTTTCCTGTTCCTTCCCTTCCTGTCTAGCTTCAAGTGAAAGTTTATACTGGTTTCCTGTGGTAGGCTCCAAATTATCTTCATATGACACCTGACCAGTTGCTTCCTATTCTACTGGTTTCCCCTTAATTTGGATATCCATTGCGCTATCATATTGTGGTATTTTCTGAATTAGATTTTCTACACTGAATCCTTCACTTTGGAGGCACTCCATAACCTCAATTTCTATTTCTTTTAACTTCTGCATTACTAATCTCATTTTCTACTTTTCCTCTTTGTCTTCTTATTTTTTGTATTGTAAAGTTTTCCATGTCTGGATTCCTTTGTTTGTATTTCTCTTCAAATATCTTTGATGCTGCTTTTTTATATTGGTTAGTTTTGCTTTCTTCTTTGCATAAATATGACACCATATTAAATCTTTTTCTTTCCCATGTGCATATCTCTTCTTCATATGTTTCCTGATCTTCCTGCTTCTCCTTACTTTGTAGACTCAGTCCATCATGCTGTGATGTAACCTATGTTAGACCTTCTACATCAAATCCTTAATTTTGCAGGCATTCTATAACTTCAACTTCTATTTTTTTAACTTCTACTTTACTAATCCGCTTTTCTACGTTCATTTCAATCTTTGTGATATTATTTTTTATTGTGAAATTTTCCATATTTGGATGCCTTTGCCTGTATTTCTCTTTGAATATCTTTGGGGATGCCTTCTTTATACTGATTAATTTGGCTTTCTCCTTTGCATAAACACTGCACCACATCAAATCTATCTTTCTTTGCCATGTCCATATTTCTTTTTTATACTTTTCAAAAATATCTAGGTTTTGTTGTTTATATTTTCTCACTTCCTTAGATGCTGCTTTTTCCAAACAGATTAAAGTTTCTTGGTCTATGTACTGTTTTTTCAAAAATCTGTTATGTTAATGAAGACAAATTGTTATTTGAAGCTTCTGACAGTTTTTCTTGTGGAAGTATTTTTCTTTCCTCTAATTTCTCTCTTAATCGTTTTGTATATCTTGTGTCTGGAAATTCTGGGATTTTTGCATAATAGTAGCAATACATAATTTCTTTCTTATCCTCAATAGTCCACTGTATCGTCTTTATGGATCTTCTTTGGCCTATCAGTTTTTGTGATTTTTGTGGACTGGGGGGGTCATCCTCCCCTGGGCCTGGCTTGGCACCATTGTAGGAATTTTTCTGTATTTTGAGGATTCTACACTGTCATTTTTTCCAGTCCTGGCCCCATTGCGCCTACCAGGATTGGGCACTTTTTTATCCTGGGTCTTGTGCACCCAGCTATCTCTTTTAAGTTTTGACCTACTTCTGTCCATGATATATGCTATGTAAATGTCGCCTTGGTGAGATTTTGTAGAAAACAGGGTCCACCTCATGAAGGTACCCACTAAGACTTGAGGATGAATTCAGTTTCAGCAATACTACTCTCCTTTGCTTGCTGACTTTCATCTCTCCATTTGCACCCTCTTTCACTTCTCCATTTGGACCCCAACTGGGAGAGTTTATCAATGATACCTAAGTAGGGGATTGTGTCAAAACCCTTGGCCAGATCAAGGTATGTGGCATGCACTGTCTTACCTTCATCCAGAGCTTTGGTGACTTTCTCAAAGAAGTCTAAATTGGTTGGGTCTAGAGTTTGAAGGTCACCTATGTCCTTGTTGATAAATTCCATGATGATTCTTTCCATGGCCTTGCAGATGAAACTGGTTAGACTTATAGGTCTATAGTTCCCAGGATCGGTTGTTGCCCCCTCCCTTTGTGCAAGGGGATTACTGATGCTGTTGTCCACTCCATTGGAACAAAGCCAGTTCTCAGGCTATGGTTAAATAGGATGCTAATTGGGTCTGCTAGGTCCTGTTTTAGATTGCTTAATAAGCAACCTGTGATGTTATCTGGTATGACTGAGGCCATGCGTTTAGCCTTGTAGAACTCAAATATGATGTCTAGAGATATTAGGCAGAGGACTGGTGTCAGGTATGCTTTGTGGCATGACAGGTGGGGTCAGGTGCTTGAAGTTTGTAACAAATCTGTCAGATAGTGGATTCAGAGTATCCACCAGTGCAGCCTCATGTTTACACTCCTAGCATTAAGCAGCAGAACTTTGTGTTTGCCTCCAGTGGAAGTTGTTACATTGTAACTTTTGTTGCTTTGACATTGCCTAAAAAAGGCACTATGGGGGAGGCAAGCGCCTTTCCCAGTATCCTACAGCCTAGAGGACACAGGTGCAGACCATCTCTGGCAAAGCAGCGTGGCTTGTTGACCATTTCATTCCAGGCTGAGTGATACTAGATCCCCCTGAACTGACACCAGAAGTAGAACCAATTGTTAAAGTCCATCATCTGTTGTTTATATTGTGGCATCATCCTGGGTGAAGGTAGGGTCATATCTGCCTTGTACATATAATGTGAGAGTTCAGTTATGTGATTCTTCATATAGTCCAGAGAGGTACAGCTCAAGTAATTCACCTGAACTTGAACTATGACAGAGTCATAACGGTACTTGTTGTTGAGTGATGTGAGTGACATGATTTGATATACCTGTATGTATATTGTTGGCATATTAGGACATTTGTTGTAGTGGAGCATATCAACTGTCGACACAGTTCACATTCCACCATAACAGTGACAGTTGCAATATGGCATAGGTGTGTAAGTGTCTACATACCATCATTAAATGCTTCATGACTCACATCAGTATAAATTCATATTAATGAAATGATTACACAAGTCTTGTCTCATACACATGTTGTTAATCTGTAATATACACAACAATGTATCACATGTTTTGATACAATTGCAACCTTGGGAATTCATTGTATGTACAGTTGTGTTGCTAGAAGCAAGGATTATTGAGGGGCCAGCAGCACCATTGTGTGACTATTAGCATTTGTATCAGTAAATCTTCTGCATGAGCCACAAACAACTGATCTGTATTGTGTCCTGATATGGCATCAGGCTGCTCAAACACAGCTTGCCCATGAAACACATATAGGCATATGTTGTGCAGTTCATAGGTTCATAGTTTAGTACTAAGCTAAATGCTCTTGCGAGCCATTTTAAGCCTAGCCAATTATCCCTTGTGAGACTCAAACACTGCACCTTGTGTTTGCAAGGCAACCACCTTAGCCATTAAACCACCCTCCCACCCTTCTGGCATAAATATATGACTGTGTGCAAGGTACCAGTGTGTGGAATGTGATGAATGACCATGGTTGTATGTGTAGGTCATTTCACAAATCATGTATTTCAATACAGTAAAATGTTAAGTGGAATACACAACTAAGCACAGATGTGCATGTGGATGTCACCAGACATACCCAACTAGACTGAATAGATGATCCAGTAGCCCACTGTTTGTCTCACATGTCACACCCCGCTGTCACCACTGTCCATCAGCCAAAGTTTACATACGGACTTTACTCAGTTTCTGTGCTAAGGAGAGCAGCACATCTGTGATCCCTATATGGCTAATAAAACACAATCAATGGGCTGTGATGACATCACAGATTGCCTTGAGCATGATTCAGAACATGGACCTACCAGACACAGCCTCTGGATGGAATATGTTCCTGTAGAAGGGTGTACATCAACATGCCTCCATTTGACTGGTGGGGGGCAGCACCTGATGCATGCATGTATAGACACATCCTGACTTTTCTTATCTGGGAGGTAGACCAGCATGTCATCATGATCCTTTCCTAAATGTACACTGGTAATATTCCAGCTGTGTGTGAAAGATGTTTGATTTGTTCGTGCTACATTCATGTCTGTTACGTCTGTTAGATGTCCTCAAAGAGGTAAACAAGGGCATACATGATGACAATGGGTCTATATTATTTTATCGAAAACTACTTACAGCAAACGGCTGTCCATCAAACACAACACATCAAAGAGCTGTTCATCAAACGTTCACATTAGTGAATGTTTTTCATAGGGAAGGGAGTAAGTTGGCCATCATTAGAAATTTGTCCTTTTCCCCACTATAGTGCGATCTTGGAGTTGGTATACATAAATAGGGTGGGTGTGGGTGGCGCAGCCCCCCACCTTGCTAGGTTTGAAATAATGCAGTGTGTATGACAGCCACTGTGTTGGACAAGTAATTCCCTTCCCTATGAAAAATGTTTGCTGATGTGAACATTCATTGAATGGCTGTTCTATGCGTTGTGCTTGATAAATAGCTGTTTGCTGTAAGTAGTTTTCAACAAAATAATATTGACCCAATGACAACATCCTGCAGAACCTGACCAGACCAAGGCATTTGACACAAATCCACACTGAGGTATTACTGCTACACTGTCACAAGTGGCCATAAACACCTATATCACCAAGTGGGTGGATCACATCTGTGGCATCTGAATATACTGAAGTGTGTGAAGTGACTTATATCTAGAGTCCAGTGATCAGGTCCATACCGCAGGGCTGTGTGATAGGCCCTTTCCTGTCCATTATTTAAGTCACAGATGTCAAGAATGATATACATATCCTGTGTCCAAACAGCTGTCTGGAGGGCTGCTGATTGTGTATAATCACTTAATCCAACTGTGATATTAGTATAATACTGACATAATCAACACACACAAAAGATTGCTGCCACAGCAATGAAGACAAATGGGATTTCAGCAAATACTGGCCAGCAGATTCGGTGCCAACTTTACCACCGCCCCAAAGGACCAATCACAATACCAGTAGATTGCCAGGCACCCAGTATTACTGCTGTACAGGTTAAAACAGCACTGTCCAAGGCCAAAAATACAGCTTCTATGGGACCTGACAATATCCCTGGTTGTGTTCTACATGAACTACAGCGTGAACTGGCACCTCACCTGTATGCTCAGTTCAATTACAGCCTCACCTCAGGCTTTGTCCCTGCCGAATGGTACACTGCTACAGTTTTCCTTCTCCACAAAGGAGGAGTGACTACAGACCTTGGGAACCATCACCCCATTAGCCTGACTAGTCTGATATGCAAAGCTATGTAATGCATCATCATGGACCTAATAAACAAGGATATAGGGAATCTCTAGACTCTGGATCCCACACAGTTTGGTTTTGTGAAGGATAGTTCATGCCTGCTCAACTTGGTCGACTTCTATGAGTAAGTCACCAGAGCTGTAGATGAAGGCAAATTGGTTCATGCAGCCTGCCTTGACCTGGCCAAGGCTTTTGATACAATTCCCCACTCAGGAATCATAGTAAAACTCACTAAGCTTGGAATTAACCCCTATATCATTAGGTGGGTTGCAAACTGGCTCACAGATAGAACCCACAGTGTGAAAGTAGTGACTCCAAGTCAGACTGCCGATTAGTCACGAGTGGAGTCCCACAGGGTTCGGTCCTGGTTCCTCTCCTGTTTGGTATCTACTTCTCTGAAGTCCAGGCCAACACAAAGGGACACTGGCTGACACAGTTTACAGATGATTGCAAGTTGGGAGCTATTATTAACTACCCGAGTGATGTTGATATCCTACAGAATGGCCTCACTATGACCAACGACTGGTGTCAGAACCATGGCCTTAAGCTCAATGCCAAAAAATGTGCCATCTTCCCCTTTGGGAAAAACCCAGTTCCTATGACTTACCACATTGATGGTAGTCCACTGAACACAGAAGACATTATAAGAGGTCTGGGAACACAGGTTGACAGCAACCTCTTTTTTTTTGCCTTGTGGTCAGAAAGCCCTTCTATGTGGCACATCTCATTACTAAGGGTTTTGCATTTCGGAAGAAAGAGGTCATTGTCTCCCACTACTCTTCCCTCATTAGGCCAATTATCAAGTACAGTGCCTAATTTGGCATGTACCTCACTAGACACCTGCAACAACTGGAGAGGCCGCAAAAGTACCTCACAAAGAGGATCCTAGGCCTTAAACTCTTGTCTTATATGGGCAGAATCAAAAAACTCCAACTATTCTCTGTCTCATATCGCCTACTTATAGGCGATCTCTGCTTGACTTACAAAGCCATGTCTGACCCAGCTCTGTTAGAAATGCTACATCTAAAGAAATCCCAATCCCTCCACACCACACGCTCCAGAGACCTCAACCTCATTACCACAATTAACAGGACGTGCTGGAGGGACAGGTTCATAACCCAGAGACTGCCCATGCTATGGAACAGACTTCCCATACATGTCAGGCAGAGCACCTTGCTGACCCTCTTCAAGAGAAATCTTGATGAGTGGATGGGAAACAGAAAATTCACCCCAGGAATAACACCAGTGGCTCTACTCGACAGAGGCACTGGGAACTAAGGTTGGGTGGCACTATGATAGGGTAATCCTATGGCTAGGCTTGTAAAGGCCCTAGGGCTATTAGCCTAGTACACACCTGTGAACCTATGAAACAAAATCATGGGGGGATTTATGTTGTAAAAGCAAATGCACAACCCATTGATAATGTAGACAGCACATACCTATGAGCAGACCAAGTGGTACATGACCTGTGTACTGAGTTAGATAGTTATGCAGAACATCCACCAACATGCTCCCATAGTGGTGACTACTCCCTTGTATGTAACACAACTCCTGATTATTTACAGGACATTCCCATCAAAGGCCATTATACTTCCATAGTTCACAGCCTTTGTTACACCAGTAACTGTGTACAATGCATCCTTCTTCATGTACCTCCCTACACATCTTCCAAGGATATGTAACTCAAATTACCACATTTGCCACAGTGAGCTCCCACAGTTCACATTCCACCATCACAGTGACAGTTGCAACATGGCATAGGTGTGTAAGTGTCTACATACCATCATTAAATGCTTCATGACACACATTAGTATAAATTCATATTGATTAAATGATTACATAAGTCTTGTCTCATACACATGTTGTTAAACTGTGATATACACAACAATGTATCACATGTTTTGATACAATTGCAAACTTGGGAATTCATTGTATGTACAATTGTGTTGCTAGAAGCAAGGATTATTGAGGGACCAGCAGCACCATTGTGTGACTATTAGCATTTGTATCAGTAAATCTTCTGCATGAGCCACAAACAACTGATCTGTATTGTGTTCTGATATGGCATCAGGCTGCTCAAACACAGCTTGCCCATGAAACACATATAGGCATATGTTGTGCAGTTGGCATAAGTACATGACATAGTTACAGCTGTATGACTGTGTGCAAGGTACCAGTGTGTGGAATGTGATGAATGACCATGGTTGTATGTGTAGGTTGTTTCACAAATCATGTATTTCAATACAATGAAATGTTAAGTGGAATACACAACTAAGCACAGATGTGCATGTGGATGTTACCAGACATACCCAACTAGACTGAATAGACGATCCACTAGCTGACTGTTTGTCTCACATGTCACAGCCCCCTGTCACCAGTGTCCATCAGCCAAAGTATACATATGGACTTTACTCAGTTTTTGTGCTAAGGAGGGCAGCACATCTGCTTCCTATATGGCTAATAAAACAGAATCAATGGGCCGTGATGACATCACAGATTGCCTTGAGCATGATTCAGAACATGGACCTACCAGACACAGCCTCTGGATGGAGTATGTTCCTGTAGAAGGGTGTACATCAACATGCCTCCATTTGACTGGTGGGGGGCAGCACCTGATGCATGCATGTATAGACACATCCTGACTTTTCTCATCTGTGAGGTAGACCAGCATGTCATCATGATCCTTTCCTAAATGTACACTGGTAATATTCCAGCTGTGTGTGAAAGATGTTTGATTTGTTCATGCTACATTCATGTCTGTTACATCTGTTAGATGTCCTCAAGAAGGTGAACAAGGGCATACATGATGACAATGGGTCTATATTATTTTATCGAAAACTACTTACAGCAAACGGCTGTCCATCTAACACAACACATCAAAGAGCTGTTCATCAAACGTCCACATTAGTGAATGTTTTTCATAGGGAAGGGAGTAAATTGGCCATCATTAGAAATGTGTCCTTTTCCCCACTATAGTGCGATCTCAGAGTTGGTATATATAAATAGGGTGGGTGTGGGTGGCGCAGCCCCCCATCTTGCTAGGTTTGAAATAATGCAGTGTGTGTGACAGCAACTGTGTTGAACAAGTAATTCTCTTCCCTATGAAAAACATTTGCTGATATGAACATTCATTGAATGGCTGTTCTATGCGTTGTGCTCGATAAATAGCTGTTTGCTGTAAGTAGTTTTCAACAAAATAATATTGACCCAATGACAACACTATCATCCTGCAGAACTTGACGAGACCAAGGCATTTGACACAAATCCACACTGAGGTATTACTGCTACACTGTCACAAGTGGCCATAAACACCTATATCACCAAGTGGGTAGACCACAGGATCACATCTGTGGCATCTGAATATACTGAAGTGTGTGAAATGACATATCTAGAGTCCAGTGATCATTGTGGTCCATACCTCAGGGCTGTGTGATAGGCCCTTTCCTGTCCATTATTTAAGTCACAGATGTCAAGAATAATATACACATCCTGTGTCCAAACAGCTATCTGGAGGTCTGCTGATTGTGTATAATCACTTAATCCAACTGTGATATTAGTATAATACAGACAAAATCAACACACAAAAGATTGCTGCCACAGCAATGAAGACAAATGGGATTTCAACAGATATTGCCAGTATACTGACCAACAGATTCAGTGCCAACTTTACCCCCCTCCCCCCCAAAGGACCAATCACAATACCAGTAGATTGCCAGGCACCCAGTATTACTGCTGCACAGGTTAAAACAGCACTGCCCAAGGCCAAGAATACAGAGTGAACTGGCACCTCACCTGTGTGATCTGTTCAATCACAGCCACACCTCAGGCTTTGTCCCTGCCGAATGGCGCACTGCTACAGTTTTCCCTCTCCACAAAGGAGGAGTGACTACAGACCCTGGGAACCATCACCCCATTAGCCTGACTACTCTGATATGCAAAGCTATGGAACGCATCATCATGGACCTGGATATAGGGAATCTCCAAACTCTGGATCCCACATAGTTTGGTTTTGTGAAGGGTAGATCATGCCTGCTCAACTTGGTTGACTTCTTTGAGTCAGTCACCAGAGCTGTGGATAAAGGCAAGTTGGTTCATACAGCCTGCCTTGATCTGGCCAAGGCTTTTGATACCATTCCCCACTCAGGAATCATAGAAAACCTCACTAAGCTTGGAATCAACCCCTATATCATTAAGTGGGTTGCAAACTGGCTCACAGATAAAACCCACAGTGTGAAAGTAGCTGACTCCAAGTCAGACTGCCAATTAGTCACGAGTGGAGTCCCACAGGGTTCGATCCTGGTTCCTCTCCTGTTTGGTATCTACTTCTCTGATGCCCAGGTCAACACGAAGGGACTCTGGCTGACAAAATTCACAGATGATTGCAAGTTGGGAGCTATTATTAACTCCCCGAGTGATGTTGACATCCTACAGAATGGCCACGAGTCACGAGTGAAGTCTCACAGGGTTCGATCCTGGTTCCTCTCCTGTTTGGTATCTACTTCTCTGATGTCCAGGCCAACACGAAGGGACAAAATTCGCAGATGATTGCAAGTTGGGAGCTATTATTAACTCCCCGAGTGATGTTGACATCCTACAGAATGGCCTCACTGTGACCAACGACTGGTGTCAGAACCATGGCCTTAAGTTCAATGCCAAAAAATGTGTCGTCATCCCCTTTGGGAAAAACCTGGTTCCCATGAATTACCACATTGATGGTAGTCCACTGAACACGTTATAAGAGATCTGGGAACACAGGTTGACAGCAACCTTTCTTTTGATTGCCACTGTGGTCAGAAAGTCCTTCTATGTGGCACATCTCATTACTAAGGGTTTTGCATCTAGGAAGAAAGAGGTAATTGTCTCCCGCTACTCTTCCCGCATTAGGCCAATCATCAAGTACAGTGCCTCTTTTGGGATGTACCTCACTAGACACCTGCAACAACTGGAGAGGCCGCAAAAGTACCTCACAAAGAGGATCCTAAGCTGTAAACTCTTGTCCTATATGGACAGACTCAAAAAACACCCACTATTCTCTGTCTCATATCGCCTACTTAGAGGCGATCTCTGCTTGACTTACAAAGCCATGTCTGACCCAGCTGTGTTAGAAATGCTACATCTAAAGAAATCCCAATCCCTCCACACCACATACTCCAGAGACCTCATCCTTATTACCACAATTAACAGGACATGCTGGAGGGACAGGTTTATAACCCAGAGACTGCCCATGCTATGGAACAGACTTCCCATACATGTCAAGCAGAGCACCTCGCTGACCCTCTTCAAGATAAATCTTGATGAGTGGATGGGAAATAGAAAATTCACCCTGGGAATAAAACCAGTGGCTCTACTTGACAGGGGCACACATTTTATTGGCCATAACTAAATAATTTTTGTTGCATAAACATTACTGTTTGATGGTGCGGAACCCCCAACAAGGTATTATACCAGAAGCATGTGTGATACCTGTCCTGGTGATGCACTTAGTTTATACATAGCTGATTTACAACATTGATGGCATGGGTTACTTTCATGACAGTGTGCATTGTGCCACACATATATATATATATATATATATATATATATATATATATATATATATATATATATATATATATATATATATATATATATATATATATACATACCATGCACATCTGTCAACTAGCCTGACGTGATCATAATCTCACATACAAGTATAGCAGTGTCCCTCCTAACATCTCCAGCAAATGTTTCAGTTTCAGGATGGTGTGCTAGATTCCCCTAATATATTGCTGACAACTCATAATAGTTATACAAGTGTGTTCATGCAGAAGGATCTACGATCACTCACAATCACATATGTTATGTCAAAGACATGGGATTACTGTTGGTATTATTTTGATATTGTCCACAATTGTGCATGCTTCTGTTTACTGTTGTCCACGAGCCTGTAAATATGTGTCCCACTTGGCTGAGACCTCTGATGACATTACAGTCATATTCAGGCAACTCATTTTGCCATTTTGCAGTTTCACAATATGCACCTAACCCCTATTGTATATAGCATCCCTGATATATGTCCCCACCATTGTTCATATCAAGATGCTTATAACACAAATAAATCTTCTGCTTTGTCGTGTCACCTTGTGTGACAGTCGCATAATATACGTTTACTGTGCAGTCCGTACTGTATCATGTCGATATGTGATTAGGGCTCCTGCTACAGCTTTTTTCATTGACATGCCCTCATCTGCTGTACATTGACATGTTTCACCTGTCCTCTTTCCCCCGTGTTCATTCCTACAATTCATCTGTTTGTCCCTATTCAATGCACTCACTTCCCGACGGTTTATTTTTAATGGCAGTCTATATACCATTACAGATCATGTGTACAACTTTTGTTCAGTATGCTGACACAGGCTTCAACAATAGTCTGCACTGTATACACTTTCATATAATGTGTTGGAACTATATACATTGCTTTATTCATAACACTGTTAATTGTTCTGGCATACCACACAAACACGCTGACCTAGTTTACATGTCTGCTGCTGTCGTGTTGCTTAACATGGTTTCCTGGCCAGCAACACTGTTGCTAGTCATGAAACAGTGCTTATTTACATTTAAACATGGTGTACTGCATGAATATGTAATTAACTCCGCTACTCACCATGTATGCATGTAAACTTCTTATAGGCTTCATGCTAAGCCTACATGGAGTTTATTGAATCCCCAGGAAAGTTTCTTTTTCTACCTGGTAAGGTAGTTGAGTTATGCTATTCCTTTTACCAAAAAGAGATAAAGCACAAAAAGCTCCACCGGTTTCAATACTTTAATTTAATAAGGTAAATATAAAAACAACACAAGAATCCATAAACGTTAAAACCACAAATACGTTTTTGTCGCCAACTTCTTCAGACGAGCGTACTAAATCCACCAACAACAGTTAAATATCAATCAATTTCAACCAATGAATGAATACCATGAATCACAAAAACTATATAAGGTTGTAATCCACTTAAATATACACAAGGACACCCCAGGGGTAAGAAAGGTATGTTTAAATGTGGAAGTTGTAACTACTGTTTTCACCTGTTGACAGGAGATACATTATATTTAAAATCACGTAACTGGAAGTTATATTTAAATACCTTTGTGAACTGTAACACAAAAGGAATCATTTATTTAGCTTTATGTAAAATGTGATTCATTTTATATTGGGAAAAGTGAGAGAAAACTCAAACAGAGGTTGTACGAACATCTCTATGACATTAAAATGAAACATGAAAATAATGCCCTTTTTAAACATACTTGTGTATGTACAGGAGCTGAATTTGGATTTTTTGTTTTGGAGACAGTAGCTATCGACCTGAGGGGTGGACCATGGGAAACAAGGGTTGAATACAGAGAACTGTATTGGCAAATAATACTGGAAGCTTGTAAAATTCCTGGGTTAAATTACATGATTTCTATTATTCCTGTATTAAAGCTTAGGTCTACTAAGTTGTAGATTGGGTTTGAAATGAATTATGTTTTTAATTTTATGATTGTCCACTAGATGGTGCTATTTATTTATTCATTAAAGTTAATTCCTAGTATTTGTATTAAATATGTATGAAAAGTTTTTCATATATGTGTTGTTGTTGTGTCTTTCGGCTTTTCCCGGTTAGGGGTCGCCACAGCGGAACTCCGGTCCGCTAATGATTAGCAGTAGATTTTTACGTGCCGAGTTGCCAGCCCTGACGCACAACCTTCAACGAAGGTACGACCATTCACGCATGTCTCCACACAGAAGATGCTCTAACTGAGAATCGAACAGGACAACGTCTTATTGTGAGGCGACAACGCTACTGCAGCACCACCACCGCAGTCTTTTTTTCATATATGTGTGAATTTTATAAATGTATCTTTAATATAATTATATCATGTACTTTATATCATCCTTTTGGATTGTCAGGAAAATTTATGTTCATGTGTATATTTAAGTGGATTACAACCTTATATAGTTTTTGTGATTCATGGTATTCATTCATTGGTTGGAATTAATTGATTGATATTTAAATGTTATTGGTGGATTTAGTACGCTCATCTGAAGAAGTTGGCAACAAAAACGTATTTGTGGTTTTAACATTTATGGATTCTTGTGTTGTTTTTATATTTACCTTATTAAATTCCGACAAGTATTGAAACCGGTGGAACTTTTTGTGCTTTATCACTTTTTGGTTACTGTTTTTTTAAGCATTTGTTCCTTTACATGGTTTTGTGCCATTCCTGTTACAGAAGTGCTTACTTGTAGCAGCAAAGATACTTTAGACCACCAATATTAATGCAGATTAGAAAAACTACTGTAATTCTTGGTAGTTGGCCACAAGATAGAGCCCATTGTAAGGTGAAAAATAAAGTTGTGGAGCACACTTCGACATCATCTTTACTTCCTTCACGAGTTCATTTTGATATCTGTCGATTTATTTGTTTGTTTGTTTATTTGCTTATATCTATTTGTCAGGGTAGTGCACTGATTAGTACTGACTGAGTTCAGGCATATTTCCATTCATTGTTAGACTTGACACTCATAACCCTATAATAAATGTACTTTTGAAGTTATCCCTGTAATAGCTGTCAGAATTTCATCTGGGGGCACATCCTGAGGAGGACTCCTAAGCTTCAGAAATTATTGTGGTTGTAATAACCTAAAATACTGCAGTCAGTAAGGTATACTTGAAGTTGAAGCAGAAAGCATATTCACAAGTTAACATGTTCAGACTTTATTTATGGGTAGCTCGGTAAGTAGTCAGATGATTTTTTTTATCTGCAAAATAATAGAACAGGAATGACAAAACGTGCATACTTTTTGTCAGCATAGAAGTCCACATAGATTAGACTAAATGAGATCAGGCACTACAGCATATTTCTACATAAAATGCCACAAGAAACAGCTCCCCAGAATGACAAGAAGACAACCAGGAAGACTACTAACACAATACTGAGATCTCAGCTCATGTTAAACAGATACTTCTCTAGAGATATTTATCACTGACCACCATCTTTTATCAAGAAAACTACAGGCATTCAGTCTCTGCTGTGACCCTTATGGACTGAAGTACAACATTCTGTAGACAAGAGGCAAAATAAAGTGTGTGGATAATGTTAGTTACAGCCACTCACACTTCAGCTGAGGGAACTCAAAACTGGTTTCTAGATTCCAAAATATATTTTTTGTTTGAACACCTTTATTAAATTATCGCATTGGACATAGTCGCACATGCATTAATTGAAAAGAAAACAAGCCATATTAATATTTTTCTCTATTTACACACATCGCACATTACATTACAAATGTTTTCTTTCATTATAACAACTGTTTTTCAGACCAGCATTACATAAATTGCTCAATTCCTGCCTTTCTTTAAATCTCATTCCTCATCCTGAACATTATTTTGCATATATTGTTCCCACAAATACCATTTATTTCTATCTAATCTGCTCCTTCCTTTTTCTAAAGACCCTTCTTCTATTTTTGTTTTGTATTTCCTTTACAATATTCAGTGCTTCAAGCACAGCTGGTTTAGATTTTGATATCCATTTGCTAGTAATTGCTTTTTTGGCAGCCAAAAGAATTAACCCTAATCAGGCTTTACTATGTCTAGACAATTCAGATCCTGTGTCCCAGCTCAAAAGAATCATTTCCTTAGTTATTGCCATTTGTTCCCCCAGGGAATTTTTTTAAATCTGCCAACTCATTACACTTCCAAAAAAACAAGTTCTTAGTTACCTCTTTGTTTCCCATCACACCTCTAGAATTTGCTAGCTACCAGAGGAAAAATTGTTTGAAGTCCACTTGGGGTATAAAATTACATATGCAAACAATTCCAAGCAAAACCCCTAAACTTTATGGACTTTGTTGCATACTTGGGAGGCATACATGTCTTCCAATTGTTTTCTTGTAAATTGCTTTTCCAATCTCTCTTCCTAATTTTTTCTAACTTCGTCTGACTGATTCTTATACTTATGCAATATTTTATATGCACCACCAATTATCCCTTTTTTAATAGCAGCTTCTATTTCATATTTAACTAAAAACTCTATCAGGGCAGGTCATTCACTTAAAATTCCCTTATCTCTTTTCTTTGTCTATACACCAATATCAATCCCTGGTAGGAAAGGCAGTCTCTATCCTGCAGACTGCAGTCCAAACTTCTTCTTGGCCTCATCCTACTCTCTTACCTTTTCTTTTCTAGTTATTTTCTCTCAATACTTTGATGCCTTTATCATTTTTCTCCAGTAAGCTCTAGCCCACTTGCCTATTTTCTGTACCCCCACTTACTATCATCCCTATTGGAATCATTTCTCCATCCCCATTTTGGCTTAGTTCTTGGAATACTTAATTCATCTTTATGGATGTAATATTCAGTATGATTGTTATTATTCTCCGCAAGAATCTGCATCTAAAACCGTAGTCTCTGTCCTTATTTCTTGAACATTATGTTCATAGGTAGGTACTAGGCTATCGGCCCAATGACCTAAGTAAGCCTAGCCAGCAAGGTTCCCTGGCTTACGCCACCCAAGAAAGTTAATTTCCTGTGCCCTTTTTGAGCAGAGCCACAAAAGTGATCCCCGGGGTGTATTTCCTATTTTTCATCCACTCATCAAGATTTTTCTTGAAGAATGCTAATGAGGAACTTTGCTTGACATAGATGGGTACCTTGTTCCAGAGTATAGAAAGTCTCTGGGACAGGAATCTATTCCTCCAGCATGTCCTGTTTATTGTGGTGACAAGGTTTAGGTCCCTAGGGTGTGTTGCTCAGAGGGACTGGGATTTCTTTAGGTGTAGCATGTCCAACAGCTCTGGGTTTAAAATAGCTTTATATGTTAGGCAGAGATCTCCTCGGAGTAGGCGATTTGCTACAGAGTAAAGCTGGAGTTTTTTTGAGAAGGTCAGTGTAGGGCATCTGTTTGAGGCCAGTAATCCTCTTTGTGAGGTACTTCTGTGGCTTTTCCAGCTGCTGCAGATGTCTTGTGAGGTACATTCCAAAAGGGGCGTTGTACTCTATAATGGGTCGAATGAGTGCCAAGTAGAGGGGAACAATGACCTCTTTTTTCCTGGATGAGAACCCTTTTGTGATTAGGAGTGCCACATAGAATGATGTCCTGACTACTGTGGTGATATGATTATCAAAAGAGAGACCACTGTCCACCTGGGTCCCAAGGTCTCTTATCACACATTTGATGTTAAGTAGACTGCCATTTATGTGGTAGTTCTTGGGTACAGAGTTTTTACCAAAGGGGATGACAATGCACTTTTTGGCATTGAGCGTGAGGCCATGCCTCTGACACCAGGCATCTGTCTTAGTGAGGCCCTTCTGTAGGATGTCCACATCATTTGGGGACTTGACTATGGTTCCTAGTTTGCAGTCATCTGTGAACTTCATTAGCCAGAGGCCTTCTGTGTTAGCTTGTACATCAGAGAAGTAGATACCAAACAGGAGACGACCCTGTGGTGCTCCACTTGTCACTGGTTTGAAGTCAGTTATGGAGTCTGCAACTTTTACAGTGTGGCTTCTGTCAGTGATCTAGTTGATAACCCATTTTGTGATGTAGGGATTTATACCTAGTTTAGTGAGTTTAGCAATAATTCCAGAATGGGGGATGGTGTCAAAAGCCTTGGCAAGGTCAAGATAGGCTGTGTGAACCACCTTACCCTCGTCTACAGCTTTGGTGACTGCCTCAAAGAAGCTGATCAGGTTCAGAAGGCATGATCTGCCTTTCACAAACCAGAACTAGGTGGGTCCAGAGTTTGGAGGTTACCAGCATCTTTGTTTATGAGTTGCATGATGATACATTCCATGGCCTTGCAGATCAGGCTCATCAGGCTAATAGGGTGATCGTTCCCAAGATCAGTGGTGGCTCCCCCTTTGTGGAGTGGGATAACTGTTGGTGTACGCCATTCACTGGCCACAAGGCCTGACGTGAGACTATGATTGAACATAGTGCTTAGGTGGGGAGCCAGTTCATTCTGAAGTTCATGTAAAATGCAGCCTGGGATGTTGTCCGGTCCCATGGATGCTGTGTTTTTGGTTTTAGAGAGTGCAGCTTTTACCTGCGTATATGTGATTATAGGGACTCTGCATTCTTCCTGTATAGATATGGGCCCTTTAGAGGTGAGAGGGGGGTAAAGTTAGCACTGAACCTATCTGCCAGAATGTTGGCAATATCAGTTGGCTCTGTAATTTTAGTGCCGTTGTGCTGTAACTCAGAGCAGATCTGGGTGTTGCCATTGAGATTCTTGACATAGCTATAGAATGCTTTGTGGTTGCCCTTGGAATCAGTGGCGATTTTGTTTTTGTAGCTAGCTTTGGAGGATCTTATAAGGGATCACAGCTTCTTACTGAACATATTAGAATACTTTGAACTTAAAAGCAGTGATTGGGATCATGCCATTAGACCTGAAACAATTTGTTCTGGATAGTCATTTAAGAGGGTCTATATTACGTCTGTGAATACTTTGAGCTTAAAAGCAGTGATTGGGGTCATGCCATTAGACCTGAAACAATTTGTTCTGGATGGTCATTTAAGAGGGTCTATATTATGTCTGCGAAAAAGATAACCTATAAAAATCTAACCCCATTGAATGGCCATTCCAGATATTTTTTTCCTAGGGGGGAAAACACTTGGCCAACCTAAAACCAGACAAAATTTAAAACCATTCAAAGTGGGGGGCTTTGTCCCCCACACTCCCCAATGTTGGGGGGCTGTGTCCCCTAACTAAATATACCAACTCCAGGATTGCAGTATAGTGGGGAAATAATTCCCGATGATGGCCAAGCATTTTTTTCCCCTAGGAAAAAATTTGCTGAAATGGCCATTCGTGAGAGTTAGATTTCGCTGGTTATTTTTTGGCGAAGAGCCACTCACTGAAAAGGGTTTTTGCGGACATAATATAGACCCATTTAAGAGACTGTTGAGCTGTCACCTGACCACTGTTTGATGGGTGACAGGTCAGATTTTTGGAGCAGTGTAGGGAAAGTTCCAGGAAACCTGAGCAATGAGGGAGGGTATCCTGGGAACACCTTGCAGATGCTTCTCTATAAGTTGAGTTCAACTCTCCTCTACAGAAAAGTTTATTCTATATACCAGGGGAGAACATGGGCACAGAACTTAGAAGAACCCTTTTAAAGATCTCAGTAACTGAGGCAGTACCAAGAAAGTATGGCCAGAAGATGGATGGTGCTTGTTACAGCAGTAACCATAGAGCCTACCAGTGGACACCAATGGTGAGAAAAACTATAAACGTAAAGAGGCCTTCTGTACAGTAATAGCAGAAGGCTCCCAGATATGACCAAAAGGTGCTGACAGGCTAGAAGGATAGCAAATGTAGCAGTCACTACATTAAAGGTCTTGGTTTGGAAGGAGTTTGCTGTGGCCATTGAGAATAATTTCTTATGGCAAACAATGTTGTTGTTCATTTGAAAGGAGAGAGATGATACATTCACTAGGTGGTTTTCAGCAGGGTGGAAAAAATGCTAACTTCATCTGAGGACATTGTCAGATGTTTAAGGAACACTTTAAAGAACTCCCGAAGCTGAAAAATATGCCCTCTTTAGAGGAGGTGGTAACAGAAGTAGCTAGTAGGATTGGCTCCATTTCTGTACATGAAGTCACTGTGACAGTGAAACTGGGAGAGGATGGGATCCAGCCAGAAATACTGAAAGCACTGGATATTGTTGAGGTATTGTTCATTGTTAACTTGGCTTTTCAGTGAAGTGTGGCTTATGTGGACACCACTTCTTCTACTTCTCTGGAAATCTGGACTATTGGTCCTCATTTTCATAAAGAGGGATCAGGAAGGTATTTTCAGTTTTAGAGGGATTGAGCAACTCAGCCTTTGTGGGAAAGACTTGCCAGGGTGCTGGAATGAAGTCTTCATCCAATAGTTGAGTCTCTGATTCAGGAACAGTAATGTGGATTCCATGCAGGCCATGGAGCAAACAGGTATCAGGTCATTGTCCTTGCACAGATATTGGAGAGATTATGGAATTTCACTGGTATGATTTCTTTGTGTTTTGTGGCATATAACTATGCACCCTACAATGTCATGTGAGATGTGGTATAACAGTGTGGGCTGCCAGGTTTTGCACTGCATGCCATTTGGCCCCTATGATTGTAATTTCAGTATTAAGTTAGCTATATACAGGGTGAACATTCTGACTCTGACAAGAGTGTCAAGGGTTGGAGGATATGAGTGTTGTATATTTCTTCTTTGTAGATGTTGATGTCCTCTTGGACTCAAGTGACTGACTTCTAGTCTGCAGTGGATTAGTTCACTGATGAAAGTGAAGTGAAATATACATAATGAAAATAGACACTTCCAAATCAGAGATCATGCTTCTGTCATAGAAAAGTGTTTATTACTGTCTTCAGGGAAGGATAACTATTCAATGTAGGGAAGTCAAAGTATCTTTGGGTCTTTTTCATGAGTGAGATATTAAATAAAAGATGGGTGCACAAGCATGCAGTATTAACAAGCTTTGTAGCAGACTGTGGTCATGTAACAAGAGCTGAATTATAAGATGAAGTTAGATCTATTGCTCAGTCTTCTGTTTCTCTCCTCAACTGTGGTCAAGATATTTATATAATGACTGAACGAATGAACTCAGAGGTACAAATGACAGATATGAGTTTCCTTCACACCGTTGCTGTTGGGAGTAATTCAGTAGATCTTGGAGTAGAATTGCTGCCCCTTACAGGTAGAGAGGAGCTAGCTGAGGCAGTTTGAGTACCAAATGAGGATGCTTCTTGTGTGCCTCCCATAGGATGTGCACAGGCAATGACCACTGAGAGAAGCTCAAGAATACAGCTTGTTGGGAATGTCCATGGATTTCACAAGATGATCTGGGAACTGTTGCTGAAGTGGGGAAGACTAGTCTACCCTAATGATGTTACTGCCACTGCAACCTTCACCATGATAAGCAGTTGAGAAAATGGATTAATTGGGAAGTGCGAGGAAAAGAAGTAATGATGTACTAAAAATATTTTATTGCTGATACCTGCTAAAACATTTTGTTGACATCTAAGCTTATCAAATCCAGTAAGTGAAGGAACAAGTAAACCCCAAAACAAATGACAGTATGCCCTTGTAGTATCCAGACCACTAGCTGTAAGACTATGAAGAAGTTTTGTGCAAATAATTGTATCAAAAAATAAAAACAAAACATTAATAACTCCAGAGTACAAAAACATTTATCAAAAGGACTCGGGTAATAGAAAGTAGAAAGGGCTGTCACCAAGCTTTGGGAGCCTATAACAAAGAAGATAAGAGATCCTGTAGCAGTACTGCAAAATATTTCAGAAATTTTATGAACTGTATAAAGCGAAGAAATGCAAATGCTTATGGTAGAATTAAATATGCCAAGGTTAGAGGTAGATGGGGCTCAATTACTAACAGATATGATTGGAGGAGATGAGATAAAAATGGTGATGTATAATGAATCTATGGGAAGGTCCCCAGGAATAGATGGTGTTCCTGTGGAAGTTTGGAATCTAGGAAGGAAAAAGTGATAAAGATCTGGAAGGTTTTGTTTAACAGTATTTTGGGAGGAGGAGAACCACCGATATCCTGGAAGAAAGTGGTGGTGGCTGTAATACCTAAAGAAAGTAAAGAACCATCAGATTTAACTTCATACAGGTCCATTTCAATACTAAACCATGACTGTAAAGTGGTTATGTCTATAATGGCTAAAAGAATGGCAACGGTGATGCCAAAGTTGATAGATATGGATAAATGTGGTTTGGAGGATGAAAGGCAAACATTTGACAACATTAACAGAACAATGATGATCCAGAGTGAAGCATAATGTAAGAACATGCCACTGTTGTTGGTGGGTCATGATGCAGAGAAAGCATTCAACCTGATAAAATTATAAGGTTGATTAGGAGGATATATGAGGGATCAAAGACAAAAATTAAAGTGGATGGTTCCTCTCTGATAATTTCTGTTTGAGCAGAGGAACCAGGCAGGGGTGCCCTCTTTTCCCATTGTTATTTGCATTAAATTTAGAACCATTAGCAAAGACAATATGGGATGCAGAAATTCATGGATATAATTGGTATGATAGTCAAGAAAAACTTGCTTTATTTGCAGATTATATTATTTTATACCTGATAAAACCAGAAAAGGACATCTCAGTGTTGTGGAACATTTTGAAACAGTTTCATGTCTTTTTTGGGATAGAAAATTAGCTAAAACAAAGCCAATAACTGTAAAATGTGAACCCACACAAGAACTGGTTTAGCAATATCAATATTTATGGGGACATGATAAAATGAAGTACTTAGGAGTATAGATTAAAAAGAAGTCTGTTGTGGCAGTTAAGGATGTGTGGGAAAAGACTAAACAAAAGATAACACAAAAACTGAGAAATTGGAAGCTCTGTTTTATGACTATAGATAGCAAGGTACAAGCAGGTAAAATGTTTTTAGTCCTTTTAGTTCTATACACAGGTCAGACATATTTTCTATCAACCAGAGAAGAAGTTGTGGATAGCAATTAATAAAGAGCTGAAGGATTTTATCTGGGAGGCAAAGATGGCAAGACTCAAGTGGGATAAGCTGATTCTTCCAGTAGAACAAGATGGTTTGGGATTACCTGATTTGAAGGGGTATTTTACAGCTACACAGTTAAGGTTCCTACACATAGCACAAGCAGAAAGCTATAATTCAAAGTGGAAAGGGATGATGACAAAACAGGGGTCAAGCTCAAGAAACGAGAGACTGTGATTTTTGGTTCAGATCCTTATGAAAAATAACAATAACCATGCAGAATATTATATTCATAAAGTAGCAGAACATATTCTAAGAACTAAGTTAACATGGGAATGGAGAAAGGAAATGCATCCCATAGGGATGACTGCAGTTAGGGATAGAGACAATAGCCAAAAGGGGGCTAAAATTTATTGGAGAAAACTGGTAAAGAAACCAAATTATTGGGGTGCAAATTATTAGAGAGGGAATGGTAATATACTGGGAAGAGGCCAAGAATTGATTTGGATTGCAGGTTAGAGACTGCCTTCCCTATCAAGCATTGATACCAGAGTACAGGCAAAGAGAAATAAACAGGGGGATCCTAACTGAAAGACCAGCACTGGTATAATCTTTAGTAGAATCTAGAGCAGAAGCTGCTGTTTAAAAACAGATAATTAGTGTATTGTATAAAATATTGCATTATAACTATAAGAATCAATCAGATGATATTTGAAAGGATTGGGAAGAGAGATTGGATGAGCAATTCACAAAGAAACAATGGGGGATATATGTATGTATGTCTCTCAAATATACAGCAAAGTCTAGAAGATTTAGGATCTTTGCTTGGAAGTGTTTGCATAGTATATCCCAAGTAGACTCCAAAGAATTTTTCTTCAGGTAGACAGCAAATGTTGGAGGTGTGATGGAGAAGAAAGAGATAATTAGGCACATATTTTCTGGGAGTGTAATGAGTTGGCAGACTTTAAAAATTCCCTGCAGATTACTCTATCAGAAAAACTGGGTGCAGAAATTGGCATAACTAAGGAAATTATTTTCTTTAACTATGCTATGGAGTTGCCTAGACATAGTAATGCCTTCCTGAGTATAATTATGGTGGCTGCCAAAAAAGTAATTGCTAGAAGATTTAAATCAAAGTCTAAACCAACTCGGCTAGCAGTAGTAAATATAGTAACAGAGATAAAATGACTGGAAATGGGATCTTTAGAAAATGGTAGGAGCAAATTACAGAGAAAACATGAGAATTGTGGGAACAATACGTGCAGAACAATGTTTTGGAGGAGGAATGAGGTTTAAAAGAAGGCAGGATTTGAATGAGCTATGTAATGTTTGACTGACAATGACTGCATAGATTATAAGTGATGTATAATGTTTGCAACTAAAAATATATCAATATGGTTTGTTTTCATTTATGTCATACGTGATAATTTAATAAAGTTGTTTTTTGTTAAAAAAAATAAAAATAAAAACAAAACATCAGAGTCATCAGAGAGGTGGCAAGTCATTGTATGTCAGTTTCTGTCCTTTATTTCTGCTTGTCTTTAGGGACAATAAGCTACTGAAGGAAAATTGGGGTACATGAATCTGTACATTTTTAGATTATTGATGATCATAATTGGTAACACCATAATGCCCCTAAGCCACACTATTTTACCTGATAACCTTAATATTGCACTAGGTATTTTCATATATGTAAAATCAAAATAAGTAGTGCAAATAGTGCTCTGAATACAACTAAATAATAAAAAAGGAGCACCAAGGTTGCAAGCCCACAGTAATATTTAATGAATATAAAATAATAAAACAATATTGTTAAGCACTTTCATCAAGTATGACTTCTTCAGAACAAAGAAATGTTCAAAAATCAAGTTTAAATGCACCATATCAGTCAGTCATTGGTTCTAGTCCAGCCAATACTGGCAGCAAGAAATCTCTGCTCATGAATATATAAATATTTGAAACTAAAACATTTTTAACACAGTTAAAGTTAAAGCACTGAGTTCAAAAGTCCCATTGACCACAAAATTATAATATAATACAATAAATTACATTAATCAACTCATTACATGAGAGATGTGTATATCACTGTGTAATTATTTATACTTTTAAAATTGCTGCAACAATATTAATGTTGTTAAACTAAATCTGCCTTTTCCTTGAGAATAGGCATTATTGTAATATGCTCATTTAGACCTGGTGGATAATCAGCGGCTAATCTTAACTGCCATAAAAGCTCCTTTTTGTGTAGCACATTTTGCCAATCTCCACCTCTCACCTCAGCAGTTACAAATTTGAGAATGGCAAACTTAAAACATGAGAAGTTAGTACATAAAATACTGTGCTTATATAGGGCATTTGTATCTTTCTTATTTTTGATATCGTAAAGGTGCTCATATATCCTGGTCTTAAACATTCTCTCTGTCTTCCCTACATAAAATGAAGTACAGGGGTGGAACTAGGCCTTGTGGTAGGTGCTCCTACTGTTCCTATGTATTGCAAGATAGTTCTATTGTCATTGACAATCAAAATAAAAGTTATGTGTTCTTAAAAAGTGGCAACTGCTGCTCTAGCAGATTGGTATACATAGCTAGGTGTGGCACCTGTACTTCATTTTATGTAGAGAAGACAGAGAGAATGTTTAAGACCAGGATATATGAACATCTTTATGATATCAAAAATAAGAAGGATACTAATGCCTTATACAGGCATAGCATATCATGTACTAACTTCTCATGTTTTAAGTTTGCCATTCTCAAATTTGTAACTGTTGAGGTGAGAGGTGGAGACTGGCAAAATGTGCTACACAAAAAGGAGCTTTTATGGCAGTTAAGATTAGCCGCTGATTATCCACCAGGTCTAAATGAGCATATTACAATAATGCCTATTCTCAAGGAAAAGGCAGATTTAGTTTAACAACATTAATATTGTTGCAGCAATTTTAAAAGTATAAATAATTGCACAGTGATATACACATCTCTCATGTAATGAGTTGATTAATGTAATTTATTGTATTATATTATAATTTTATGGTCAATGGGACTTTTGAACTTAATGCTTTAACTTTAACTGTGTTAAAAAATGTTTTAGTTTCAAATATTTATATATTCATGAGCAGAGATTTCTTGCTGCCAGTATTGGCTGGACTAGAACCAATGACTGACTGATATGGTGTATTTAAACTTGATTTTTGAACATTTCTTTGGTCTGAAGAATTCATACTTGTTGATGAAAGCGCTTAACAATATTGTTTTATTATTTTATATTCATTAAATATTACTGTGGGCTCACAACCTTGGTGCTCCTTTTTTATTATTTTCATATATGTAGCAAGGTACAGTCTGCTAGTGTGATTTTGTGCAGTGAAACCTTATAAGTGAAATGTCAAGTGCTGAACTAAGTAATGTGTTGAATATGGGCTGAGTGCAATGTTGCTGTAATGCATGAGCTTACAATCCAGATAGAGATTTTGCAGAAATTTTCAAAATGACATAGGTACATTATACAGGACTGTTCAGCTAGTATCTTAGGAATAATGTGAAAGGATGGAGTTAATAGTCAAAGGCATTCTTTTCTTGCATTGAACTAAAGGAAACAAATGCAAAATGAAGCAGTTGGAGTTCTGTCCATGCTACTGAAGTTATTAAGAAATCAGTAATCAGTGGCTATTATTTACATAAATGGTGGGTAGTGTGTCATAATCCACAGGAAAAACATTAGAACTGAAAGTGAGCAAACTAATGAATATTCAGAGGCAGGAGATAAAGCAAGCAACAAAAGTGTTAGCCCAAATAAAATAAAAACTCAAATAATCTCTGATTGCTGCCTCAGTGATGGTCACTCACAGATGGGTCCCTTGCTAGTGCATGCGGAAAGAATGGGCCTGTAGACTGAGAGAAGACTTGATGGCTGGCAGGCAGTAGGACAAAACAAATACTAAAAAAACAAGTAAATCTGCCCCAATCATGGGGTTGCTCCAGCTGGAAAGGTGAGAAAGGAAATATAACAACCGAACATAACATTAGAAGGTGGGGAAATGGAAGTAATAATGCAAAGGAGAATTGTACAGTTGGATTATATGGTAGGGAAACTCAAAAAGGTGTTTGGTCCAGAAAAGTAAGATAATTTAATGATAAACCAGTGTGATGCTGGTGAGTTCCTGAAAACTTGGAAAAGTGAGCATCCTGTTAACTTTTCTAAAAAGACCAAAACATAGTGAACTGTTAACAAGTGTGGACAGACAATATGCCAGCTTTGTATTTATGCAGTATAGTGCTTGAAAACTAGGGGTATCTTACCTAAAGATATGTTTTTTGGGTATTGTAACCTCCTGTGAAAGCAAAGATTATAGTTAAATATCCATCCCTGCTCCAGAGGCAAGAAGGCATTTGTTTGTATTTTGAATTGTGTGTAAATAATAGACCGAAGTTAACTTGAACAACCTGAAGTTGTGATTTTTCTTTTGAATGACCTGTAAACGTGTACCAAAAGTTAATGTAGTTGGGATGACATGCAAATAAACTAAAGGTAAGAAAACTTTCTTTAGTATTAAAATGAAGAAAGCTGTGCCTATGTCCTTTTGTACTTAATGAACTCCAAGACTGTGAGTGGTGGGTAACCCTAGAGCCCTGACATAATGTGTAGGATGATAGTTGTTCTAGTGTAACTTAAAATTATCCTATTGTACATTGACATTACACTGACATTACATCCTGTTGGTTGTTCATGTACAAGAACCTACTGGAAACTGGCATCTAGATTTATCTGGTTAGGGATGGTCAGAAATATAGAGATCATTGTAAGACCTGTTTCATTTGATTCTCGGCTGGAGAGCCTTCTGTGTGAAGTATGCATGTCCTCCCCACAGTCGAGTGATGTTTAAAGACATGCAGGTTGGTGTGTGGTGAGTGGGTGTGCCTTCTTTGAAGTTCGGGTGTTGGGCTGGCACATCGGCACCATAAAAATCCACTGCCAATCATTAGCGGACTGGAGTTCCGCTGTGGCGACCCCTAACTGGGAAAAGCAGAAAGACGATTATTGTTGTAAGACTTGTTTCATTTATTAAATGGTTTCTTTAAGTAAATCCCTAAAAGGTCCTTTGGCTGTTTGCTCTTCTCCAAAGTAGGGATAAACATTGCTGGCCCTTTACCTCTTGAGAAACACACCAGTTTATTTTAATAGTATGTGACTGTCCTTTACTAGTTTCTGCAAACTGCACTTTTAAGGAAAATTACTGCAAATCACATCTGAAAACTGTGTAAGAAGTTTATCCACTTGGGTATATACCTTCTCATGTAATAACTAATTAATGGCCCATTTTAATTGCATAGGGTTATACACATATTATTATATCATCTTCAAATGGTTAGCCTGACTGAGTTGTTTAATTGGTCCTTGAAAAATACTTTAAAGAATTTTGTATAACCAGAACCCCTTCACTGATATTATATCTTCCCCTTCACATTGTTCTTTTACCTTGAAGTCCCAACAAGAACCTCCAGTCCTACACACCTTCCAAGTTTTATGTAGTAGAAATCCTAGGGGTTGTTACAGAACATGAAAGAAGTTTGGGCAGAGAAATTTTAGAATAAAAGGTTTGTGGAAAGAATTAGTTATGTAAGTTAAAAATATAAAAAATAGTTCATGGATGCTTCAGAAAAAAGTTAATTCTGATTGTGGTAAAGTGATCATACTCATTCCAACTTCCCACCAAAATTAATAGCCCATTGACAAAGACCTTGGGCCAGATTCAATAAAGCATACACTAAGTGTACACCATTCTGAGTGAACAGACAACACAGGCATAACTCACAACTTCTTCCTCCTAATTTTAGTTTTCCTACTGATTTTCTTGCAGCTTTAAATACTGAGGGGGATTCATAAAGGTTACCGCAAAGTGCAGGCTACACGTACACTTAGTGTAATCTTTCTGAGTGACTACAAAGCACAAAAAATGTAATGTGAATGTTATTGAATACATATTGTGTACATTTAGTGTAAGCTTTATTTAATCTGCCCCCTTATGTTTCATGTTTATTAAGGTACCTAAAACTAGGCACTATATAGACAGTAATACATATGGATATAAAAATAAATCCAACAGAAGTATGACAGAAATATTTAAAATGGGCAATTAAAACTATAAGATAAAAACATGTTGCAAACAGGAAAAAAAAAACACAGTCAAAAGTTATGCTTACAAATATGCTAAACGTTAAATGCCAGGTGGAACAAATGTGCTTTAAGAGACTGCTGAAAGCCATTCAGTATGGGATTCAGCCACAGGTGACGTTTTAATAGAGTCTGGAGGCACAGTCCCTGATAGGCAGAGGATCAATTCCCTGAAGTCTCTGTGCCCCTAAAACTACCACCAGCCTCATGTTACCTGAACACAGGGTTTGGGATGGCCGATACTAGGCCATCAGCTCCCTGAGATATGGGAGACTCAGAATATGTTGGCTTAGATAAACAAGAAACTGAACTTTAAAGATGACACTGCATTTGACTGATAGTTGCAGACTATGCAGGTCCAGTGTGCTGTGGTGGTAAAAAGGTGTCCTGGTCAGCAGGTAAGACACAGAATTCTGCACCGTCTGCAAACTATCAAGTTCTGATTCCAGAATTTGTTGGTACACGACATTACAGGAAGGTCTGTGAATGCAAGAAGGTGCTTAATGAGTGCAATATTCGTAAGGTGGAATCAGAACAATTTGACAATGGCTGAGAACTGATCCTTCAGTATTCCCCCAAATTATGTGCTTTTAACATGAATTGCAGTTTATCTCCATGAACTGCAATTTCTCTTCAGTGTAGACTATATTGTGAGTTAAAACTGGCACACACTAGTCCTGTAAAAGGACAATAATTACCATGGTAACCATGTTGCATGTGTTCACTTCAAGTACCTTTCAGTCATCCAGTTGTGGATGCATTCCTTATCCTCTGCCAATTTGTTAGTAGCTGATGTAGACTTGCGGGGGGAAAGAGAGGTAAAGGTTTGTATTGTCAGCCTAAAAACACTGGACATCTCAACTCCAAATAACATCTCCTAATGAGGGCATATTTATTTATTTAATACCCCATGAAACTTCCAAACAAACAAATGAAAATAGCCGTAAAAAGGCAAAATAATAAAAAAACGAATGGTTAAAAACACAAAATGACTTTATTAGATAAAAATCCAACTGGTAAGCGCTTTTATTCCCTTCATGGAACTTCTTCAGACCAAGTTGTATAACGAACAAACTTTTTTAAATACTTAATAACAATAACATGTGACCCAAAGCACTTAATACCTTAACCCTTTCCTTCTAAGAACAACTTTAAAGTTTTTCCTATCATTTAAACCAGGGTATACACATGCATTCAGCTTGATTTGCCAGCAATATTCTCTCCAATCCAGTTTATCTTCTGCATCAAACCTATGATCAAAACTATTGACTTCATCAATTATTACAAATTTGAAGCATACCTTATTTTTTCTAACGAATGTTTTTGCTTAACGTGTTTTGCCAAGGCATTGCTTACATCCATCTTGTCTGCTGCTCTTATATGTTCATTCACTCGCATGTAGAATTCTCAAATGGTTCTTCCTTTATAAAATACTGGACATAATTCACACAGAGCCATGTATACCACATGTTTGGACATGCAATTATACAAATTATTCAACCTAATTTCAAAGCCTTTTTGTTGTCACTGCAAAATTCTTAACTTCTTTCATATATTGACATAGCTTACAACTGTTACATCTTTTCATACCCTCTTCCAACACGTCAGCCATACTTGAGCATAAATTCCTTTTCTTAAAAAAGTCTTTTAAACTCTTTCCTCTTTTAGAGACAAAGATAGGGTCTCCCCTATAACATTTTTAATTTTTTGAAAATTCATTAAGAACCTCCAATTATTCTTGATTATTCCTTTGATTTTACTTTCATCTACTGAATTGTCTAAAACACATGCTAAGGAAAAATCCTTTTCATTTTCTTTTGACTTGCTATTTACATTTGCTACCTTATGTTCCCTTACATTTTTTACTTCCATCCAGGAATTGTTAATGATGCCCTTGGGATACCCTCTTTCTTGAAATTTCCTTTTGAGTTTTTCACATTCTTTTTCAAAAAATACTGCCTCATCTGTTAAACTGCTTATTCAAGTGAATTGCCCCTTCACTATGTTTTTTTTTTCAGGCTAAACTTACGCATGCTATAGTACTGGAGATAGCTGTCACGTTGCACTTCCTTTTTATAAATCTTAACTTTTAAATCATTGTTAGATCTGTACACATTCAGGTCCAAAAAATTAATGTTGTCCTTCCTATAATTAAATGTCAGCCGAAGGTAACTTGTGGATTCATTCACATGTTTAATAAAATCTAAGAGTTCTTTTTCGGAACCCTCCCAATTAAAAAACAAATCATTAATAAAATGTCTGTACATGATGATATGTTTTGCAAAAACTGACTCTAAAATAACTTCTTTTTCTCAGTTCATCAGGACTATATTTGCATAGCTGGGGGCCATAGCAGCTCCCATAGCTACACCATTTTTCTGTCTGTATATTTCATCGTTATACTCAAAACAATTATATGATAAAATAGCATCGGACATTTCTGTGAACAATCTCACTTGTCTAGTATTAAACCTGAAGTACAAAGCTCCCTATTCACCATTTCCAACCCTTCTACATTTGGTATGACTGTATATAATGAGGCAATATCTGCTGTAATCAACCACATGGAATCATCTATTTTCACATTCTTCACTAAACTTTTAAATTCAAAGGACTCTTTAACATAAGATTTACTTTGTACGACCAACTTCTGTAAATATTTATCTACAAAGATGGCTAGAGGTTCCATCTTCCTGCCTTGACTGGCTACTACTGGTCTAAAATCAGGGCAATTCAGGTTTTTATGGATTTTAGGAAGTCCAAAAAACTTTCCAGTTTGGGTTTTTCTACTCTAAAAAACTCCACTGTTTCTTTGTCAATCAAATTATCTAAAAACCATTCTTCTATACAAGCATCAGCAACTCCATATGCCTTTTTAACAGATGCCCATGTTGTTATTTGGTAAAACGTATAATTTAGCATAAAGGTAATTTTTTTCTACATAAAATGTCATATTAAGCACCACAACTGCACTGCCTTTATCTGCTTTTGTAATATACAGCTTAGTGTCATTTTTTTTAACTCAAACAATGCATTTCTTTCTTCTTTCTTTAAATTATAAAATACAGGATCACTTA
Source organism: Protopterus annectens (assembly GCF_019279795.1). Lineage (NCBI taxonomy): Eukaryota > Metazoa > Chordata > Ceratodontiformes > Protopteridae > Protopterus > Protopterus annectens. The sequence goes on from NC_056728.1 coordinate 1,822,568,136, forward strand.
TGTCATACAATAATTTTCTCACATCATTTTCACATGTTACCAAAAAAACTTTCAATTCTGGCCTAAGAATTGGATTAAACATGCTAGGTTTTCTAAATAATGCTTTTTTCCTGAACCTTATTAGAGTTGTTACAGTCATACCTCAACCTGGAAACATCAAAAATCTGGACAAGGCCCATGAAAAATAGGTATAAATCTGTATGCTGATTAACATACAATTTGCATACATAATTACATAACCCCGCCTACTCTAATGGAATTGTGGGATACCAACTTTCAAATGCAAACTGAAGAACAGACAATCAAAATATGGCACCAGAGTTCCCCTGCAGCCATTCCAGTGTCCCATTACCTGGCTATTTTTCCCCATTTACCATAAAGACTAATGTGTGCATGCATACTGCTTTACTTCTACAATTATTTGGATTTTATTTTTACATTTTATAGCACATTGCACAAACACTAATGGATATCTGCTAAACAAAGCAATACTGTCTCACAATGAAAATAGACTTGGCATTAAAACTTCTCTGCCCTTGAAACTTATTCATTGAAACAGCATTGAAATCCACACCACATCAAAGAAAATGCATCTGGTGGCCAGTGGTAGATAAAGATTACCTTTGGGCTGTTTTCAAATCACAGACCCCTTGCACACAAAACAAGAAACATACATGCGTTCTTTGATACACCTTTCTGACTTTAAATTATATTTCTTGTATAATACAGCACACTTGTTAGACTTAAGTTAGAGCGCATTTTAAATTTATTGCTTGAACATTTTTCCAGTAGGCAATGAAACAAAATGCATGAACTAATAATGACAAATCTGCCCAATTCAGAACATTTCCATCATAAAAGTCTATTTTTGGGGGGGCGGGGGCAAAAGGCCAAAAACCAGGGACACAGGAAGACTGAAACTTAAATGGCTATTATTTAGTGAATTCAGTTCTCATTTCTCACCATAGTTCTCAACCTCTTAGCACAAAAAACTGGACAAAACCAGTAAAGGGGGAATACAGAATTCAGTTCTCACTTCTCACCATAGCTCTCAACTCTTAGCCTGCGCTGTCCCATGAGGTAAGAAAATGTTTGCAGAAAGAGTGAACCATGCTTGAGTGGGGTCGCCAAGGTGATGGACATTTAGTATTCCAGGGACTGGGGCACTCGGGGGTGAACATGCTCTGATGTGCCCCACTCTAGTCCCAGCAATGGAAGTTGCAACTGAAGTATACAGGAGAGACAACAACCTAGTGCTAATTAGGTCAAAGGCAAGAAAATGCAACAGCATTTTAACTCAACTATCTAACTGGATAGATAACATGATATTAGGATAGACAACATGATATTAGATTAATAACTTAAAAGTACATTACATGAAAAGACACAGTCCTGCGGTATACTAAAACACAGAGCCACATCAAAAGGGTTTTTAAATGCATAGCCACATAAACCTTTAAGTAGTTTTTTTGCAGGCAGTGTACAGCTGATAATACCAAGCAATCTGCAGGGAAGTGACTTGTTATTAGAATGAGTTGTAAGTTTCCAGCAGAGTAGTACTGACTAAACTGGAATTATAGAAAAATAATACTGAGCTTAGCTGAGTAGTGGCACTTGTGAATCAGCAACAGACTGCTAGCAAATGAACTAATATATGCAGTGTAACCAGAGCTGCTTCACAGCAATTCTAGCAAACTATTAATTGCTATTTAAATGTGGAAGTAATTATAGTAAGGCATTTAAGTACCTTGATCTTTAGAGAAACTATGTCTGCCATTGAAGTCTGTATTTAAATTTAAACCATTACTGCATATTCTGAAATAATACCCTTTTCATTTATGAAGTATTGACATGACCACAAATGCAGGTGTGGGTTACATAGCTTTTATCAATTCCTGGTCAGAAATTTGCTGAAATGCCTAAAAATGCAGTGCTAATCTTTAAAAGACCACAGTTAATTTTAAATGGCCATAGAAAGTAACCATTCAAAAGTCTTTGTGGAGAGATAGTTCTCTGTCCATTTCTGCACTGGTGGACTTGTGGATGATCTCTACACTCCACCAAAAAAGTAATAATACTTTTTAATATTTTGGGGACATTCTCACCAGAACTCTACTAAAAAATGGGGACATGCCAGCTCAACATTCTTGGTCAATAAACATAAATAGATATATTTCAAACGAACAAAGAACGCCAAATAACAGCACCAAAAAACAAATAAATAATGTGAGTGCTTTCGTTTAAGTATTTTAAACTTCCTCAGACAAAAAACATCTATTACATCACTTCCTTTTATAACCTTCCCAGAAAATTCCAAAATCAAATTCAAATTGGAGCATGCTCAATAACCCAAAAATGGGAAATAGAATTTCTAAATACTAGATTCAAGGAATGCATGGACACAAAAATTACATATTAACTACAAGCCATAATATTACATTATATTATATAAAATTATAAAACTAATAACTTAAATCCTTCTTTTTATATAAATAATGAAATCACAAACTTTTCAAACTCTTAAAAATAATAATTTTATATATATCAAATATTTAATATTAAATAAAATATCACAATTAATATATTTTTATATAATAAATTATCGTATAATAATTATATTAGTATTTCATAGCTTCCTTCATAAATATTAAAAATTAATAAAATATTTAAAATTAAATGTTACATTAATCTTGGACCTTATTACGAGTTAATGCTTTTAATTTTAAAATTGGCCCTATAGAACTTATTTCATTTAAACCTGGTATAAAATCAGCTTGTAATTTTATTTGCCAGGTAAGTTCTTTTTCTTCCAAAATTAAGTTCCACGGGGTTCATTCATCTATTTCTACTTGATCTATTATCATATAATAAAATTTATGTTTATTATATTCATTTATATGTTTTGCTAGTGAGTTATTTAATTTTTTATTTTTTATGGCATACTCATGCTCATAAATTCTCTGAGTGAACATTCTCTCAAAGAAAAACAGGCATTACACCTTGCAATATAAACAACTGCTTTAGATTTACAGTTACATTTCTTTTTAATGTAATACGTGAAACTATCTCCTTCTTGAATTTTGAAGCACCATTTACATGCTTCACATCTATAGTTTCCACTCTTCACTTTTTTACCTATTCCTATGTTATTATTAGATTTTAATAAATCTTTAAAGCATTTCCCTTTTCTATAAACTATCTTTGGGGATTGACTAATATGTTTTTTACATTGGGTATCTCCAGCTAAGATTTCCCAATTATTATAAAAAACCTCTTTTACCATTTGGTAATCTTGTGAAAAAGTGATAACTAAAGCTTTTGGAAATTCTTCCAATCTAGAACTCTTATTTTTACAAGATGTATCTAAACTTATAATAGTTTCTCTATCCTCAGTGCCACTTAAATCTACATTACTTACAACATCAGTGATAACTTCACTAACTTGCAAAATTGGTTTAAAATGACCATTTTCTCTTTTTTGGTTAACTTCTAAAATTAATTTGTCTATTAACCATATTGGATATTCCTTATTAATAAACATTCTCCTTAAATGTTCACATTCATTTAAAAAATCTGAATATTTTGTAATAATTCGCTCAGCTCTCACCAATTGACCTTTAATTACGGATCTTTTTTGGTGCTCAGGATGTGCACTAGTATAATGAAGGAAGCCGTTAGAATATGTTTTTTTCCTATAAATCAAGGAAATATACGCTTTTGCTTCATAATCTTTTATCAAATTGATATCTAAATAATTAATTTTATCTAAATTAATATTCCACGTAAATTTAAAAAAGTTTGTGGTTTCATTAATATAATTTAAAAATTAATTTAAAACATCAGTATTCTCTCTCCAAACTAAACAGATGTCATCCTGAAAACGATGATATGATTTGATAAAACTATAATATTTGCTATTAAATACAAAATTCTGTTACCAAAACATCATAACTAAGTTTGCATAAGTTCCCCCGCATGATGACCCCATAGCAATCCTTTTCTTTTGAATATAGTACTGGGTTATTGAGCATGCTCCAATTCGAATTTGATTTTGGCGCAATTTTCTGGGAAGGTTATAAAAGGAAGTGATGTAATAGATGTTTTTTGCCTGAAGAAGTTTAAAATACTTAAACAAAAGTGCTCACATTATTTATTTGTTTTTTGGTGCTGTTATTTGGCTTTCTTTGTTCGTTTGAAGTTTGTTTTCAGCTGTATAAGTTTGTGTTCGTTGTTAAATTATATTCATCATCTAGCTGGTGGCTTTTCGTTTACATTTATTCATCAGTTTGGTTGTTGTTCATTATAAATAGATATATTGGCAAACCAATATATCTAGTCCTAAATGATGCTCATCCTGAGCTTATGTGAGCGAACATGACAATAAGACGACTGCATTTTTACAGGAACTGCTCATAAATCTACTCGAGCTACATGCTGTAGTGATATAAACCTCAGCACAGCAATGAATAGAACATGCTGGAGGGTTAGATTCCCTTTGCAAAGATTTCCCTTGCTATGGAACAAGGTCCTGATCTACATAAGACAGAGCCCCTCACTATCTTTCTTCAAGAGGAACCTTGATGAGTGGATGGGTAACAGAAAGTTCACACCAGGGATCATACCAACAGCTCTTTTAGATAGGGGCCAAGGGTACTAGCTGCTAGATCAAGGGCCTAGGGAACTAACCAAAGGGGCGGTGAATACCGCACAATGTGGCTGGGCTAATATATGCCTTCGGGCAGATAGCCCAGTACCTACCTATGAACCTATGAAACTAGGAACACTGACAGCAACATTATGGCATGCAATACAAAACAAATGAGCCCTTAGCAAACACTTAGATCCTACTGCTTAAGCTACAGTTGAGCCATTTGGTATAAACTCCAGTTATTCTGACAGTCAATAACACCATGAACAAGCGAAAACCAGAGAATGAAAATTGGTTTGTAGCTACTACATTCAGGCATTAGCAAGCATTTTACCCCACTGCAGTGGGCCAGTGGCAACAAGAAGGAAAACCCAGTCTGCTTGGGCAGTCTCACCCCACACACACACACACACACACACACACACTTGCTCTGTAGTTAAAAGTGCATTTGTTCGGTTCAGTAACAGATGCGTGGCTTAATTCTTAATTTAAAAATCCATGGCTTAAAAGAAATACTCCTACATTCAGTAACAGATGCGCAGCTTAGAAATCAACACCACACCCTTAAGATAATTGCTCTTTTAGGTACCTTTTGTCTGGACCAGCTCAGCTCTGCAGTTAAATGTGCATTCGTTTGGTTCAGTAACAGTACGACTTCCATGGTTTAAAAGTAAAGAAATCATCCTGTGATGTGTGGCTTAGAAATCCTGTGTTCTGCCAAACGGTAGTCCTCCCAGTATTCAAACAGACACGTGGCTTAATTCTGACAGGCTGATGGAGCTGATGTCATCATGCACGTGATGACACCAGCTTTGAAAGCGTGAAATCTAAAAAAAAAGATTGAAAAATCAGAAATGAAGGGGTGCCACTCGAGAATCATGGCACCCCATTATTGGGACCCCAAAACTCGGTAAAAAACGAGTAATTCGGGACGGTTGAGAGGTCTGGTTACGGTCTTTAAATAAGCATTTTAAATTTAATTTTCTGACAAACTCTCAGTGTATTTATGGTATTTATCAAGTCAGCCCTAGCAGAAGGCACCAAAGTCAATCCCCTGCTTAATACCATAATATGGTGTTTGTTTAACACTACATTAGATAAATTAATAATTTTAAATAAATCAGTCACAGTACCTTGGTTCAATGGTTGTAATTGTTGTTTCACTTCATTTCTTTGTGATTCTTTTTGCCCTGAAATCCCTCATAATTTTTTTTCCAGAAGAAATTTCCTTTTGTTGATTGATTCCCCCCTTGTTGTTGTGGTTTCTGGGCTGCTGCTTGAGCCCACAATTTCATACCTGTCCCTCCATCTTGATATATATCCACCTTTTGAAAATTTCCTTTGTTGGACTTGGTGCTAGTATTTCTATAATAATTATTTCCCTGTCTTTCTTTTGTGAATTGTTTTCCTCTGTTTTCAGTCACATAATCTACTGACTCCACTTCAGAACTCATTCTCCTGCATTTGGTGTGCTATTCTGCCTAGCAACATCGTTGTCGCTTCCCACTTCATTCTCTTCATTAGTTTGAATGGCAGCAAATTCAGGACACTCGTTGCTATTGTTTAAGAAACAGTTCACCCCTTCTTCATAATCCTTTCTGTTTCTTGCAATTTTTTTTCATTTGCATTAACAATTCCTGTATGGAAGTAAGAAATGTAAGGGAACATATGGTAACAAATGTAAATAGCAAGTCAAAAGAAAATAAAAAGGATTTTTCCTTAACGTGTTTTAGACAATTCAGAAGAAAATCAAATGAATAATCAAGAATTACTGGAGATTCTTAATGAATTTTCAAGACATTAAAAATGTTATAGGGGAAACCCTATCTTTGTCTCTAAAAGAGGAAAGAGTTTAAAAGACTTTTTTAAGAAAAGGAATTTATGCTCAAGTATGCCTGATGTTTTGGAAGTGGGGATGAAAAGATATAACAGTTGTAAGTTATGTCAATATATGAAAGAAGTTAAGAATTTTGTAGTGACAACAAGAAACTTTGAAATTGGGTTGAATAATTTGTATAATTGCAGGTCCAAATATGTGGTATACATGGCTCTGTGTGAATTTCCAGCATTTTATAAAGGAAGAACCATTAGAGAATTCTACATGCGAGTGAATGAACATATAAGAGCAGCAGACAAGATGGATGTAAGCAATGCCTTGGCAAAACATTTTAAGCAAAAACATTTGTTAGAAAAAATAAGGCATGCTTCAAATTTGTAATAATTGATGAAGTCAATGGTTTTGATCATAGGTTTGATGCAGGAGATGAACTGGATTGGAGAGAATATTGCTGGCAAATCAGGCTGAATGCATGTGTATACCCTGGTTTAAATGATAGGGAAAACTTTAAAGTTGCTCTCAGAAGGAAATGGTTAAGGCATTAAGTGCTTTGAGTCACATGTTATTGTTATTAAGTATTTAAATAAGTGTGTTCAGTATACAACTTGGTCTGAAGAAGTTCCATGAAGGGAATGAAAGCGCTTTCCAGTTGGATATTTATTTATTTATTTATTTTACATTTGCTTACTGGGGGGGGTCCGACTGGATAGAGCAGTCTATTTTCAGCAAAGGCCTGAGGAGAAAAGCTCCAGAACAATTGCTAACACACTATATGTAAGATATTTACATGAGCATTGTGGTTTACACATACAGTTATAAAATATAGCAGATAATAACATGATTGCATAAAATATTTACATAAGCATAGTGGTTTAGACATACAATTAAAAGTATAGTAGGTAGTAGCATATGATTGTTGTTCATACAGTATGTTTAGTAGAGATAATCTTGAAGATGTACTGAAGATAAGACAAGAAAGGAAAAACTAAAAAAAAATACTAGCCAGATAATCTTGAAGATATAATGAAGATAAGAGAAGAAAGGAAAAACTAAAAATACTAGCCAGTTCCTCAAAGGAGGAGGACATAGACAAGTTCATTTGAGGTTCATTGACATTTTAAGGGAAAGCTTTTCAACTTAGTCTAGGGGAGAGTTAGTGGGTGTAGATGGGACAGTGGGCAGTAGGTGGTAGTAAGTTGGTAAGTAACATGATAATATATAGTGCATGTGTTGGAGTTTTAAAGAGGTTGGATAGTGGGTAGGGGAAAGGAGTTAGAATATGTCAGCCAGGTGCTAGGCAGTTACAAGTAACATGTGATAACATATAGTGCATCTGTGGGAGTTTTAAAGAGGAGGTTGGATAGTGGGTAGGGGAAAGGAGTTAGAATATGTCAGCCAGGTACTAGGCAGTTACAAGTAACGTGTGATAATATATAGTACATTGTGGGAGTTTTAAAGAGGTTGGATAGTGGGTAGGGGAAAGGAGTTAGAATATGTCAGCCAGGTGCTAGGCAGTTACAAGTAACATGTGATAACATATAGTGCATCTGTGGGAGTTTTAAAGAGGAGGTTGGATAGTGGGTAGGGGAAAGGAGTTAGAATATGTCAGCCAGGTACTAGGCAGTTACAAATGTGATAATATATAGTACATTGTGGGAGTTTTAAAGAGGTTGGATAGTGGGTAGGGGAAAGGAGTTAGGATATGTCAGCCAGGTACTAGGCAGTTGCATGTCCAGGAGTTGTTTAGGTGGTATATAAGCTGTTTTGAAGATGGTTTTGTTAGGTTGTATACTAATTTGTAGTGATAAGGAGTTCCAAGTCTTGGCAATATTGCTAGAATACAGGGAGTCACCAGAGCTGTAGTGGCTTTTGGAGATTGCAATTAGTGTCTTGTTAGTGGATCTGTTCCCAGTTATTGGAGTAGTGGATGATCAGGTCTTGTAAGGCTGGAGTTTTGTCAGGTTAGTACAGTATTTGGTGAGCTAGAAGAAGTTGATTTAGAGCTAAGGTGTTAGGGAGTTCAAGCTGGGAAAGCTGTTTTAGTGCCTGATAGTGGTGGGTGCGGTATGAGGATTTTGTGGCAAATTTTGCTATTTTGTTGTAGCATACTGATAGGTTGTTTAAATCACTCTTGTTTAGATTAATTAGGACAGGAGAAGCATACAGTAAGGTAGAGAGAAGATGGGTACGAGCTATGGTAACTTTACTGTTGCTGGTTAGGAAGTTTTTACATCTTTAAAGAGTGCCTAGTTTTTTGTTGATTTTGGTTATTGTATGAGCTATGTGTTTGTCAAATGTCATATTATTGTCAATAATGACCCCTAGTAATTTAGTTTGTGTGATGGGGGAGATAGGGGTATTATTTAATGCAGAAATAGAGAATGAGGGAGTAGGTGCTGCTGCTTTGGAAGGATAAAAGAGCATAAATTGGGTCTTTTTAGGATTTAGCATTAGCTGGGTGTTTGTTAGCCAGGTTTCGATGGATGTAAAGGCTTCTTCGGCCTTGATGTGAAGTTGGAGGGTGAGAGCAGAGCAGATTAATGTGGCATCGTCAGCGTATTGAACCAGGTTTGCTAGAGGGGTGAGTTTGTGAAGATTATTTGTAAATATAGTGAAATGTTGGGGGTCCTTGGATTAATCCTTGGGGTACTCCTAGTTTTACAGGAAGTGGGGGGAAAGGAAGTTTTTCCACTGAACAGCTTGTTGGCATTGGGAGAGATAGTCTTGAAACCATAATAGAGTGGGGGTAGTTATTTTTAATTCTGAGAGTGATGTTAGAAGTTTTGTATGGGATACTGTATCAAACACCTTTCATAAGTCAAGGACAACTGCAGACACTAGTAGGCTGTTATTGCATTGTATATTTACTAGGTTACTAAAATGGATGAGTGCAGTGGTAGTGCTATGGTTGGGGCAGAACCCATGTTGAGCTTTGGCAAGAAGATTGTTGGAGAGATGTGTTAGGATCTGGGTATGGATACCTTTTACCAGTATTTTAGCCAGTGGGGAAAGTATAGCTAGAGGGCGGTAGTTTCTTAGGTCAGTGGAGGTGCTCCCTTTATGTATTGGTATAATGTAGGAAATTTTCCAGAGAAGTGACACATTTTGTTCTGAGATTGATCTGATAATGAAGAACAAGAACATTAATAATTGATCTGATAATGATTATAGAGATTGGGTAGGAAATGGCTTTGACGGCTATTTGTAGGAATTTGGTAGGTAGTTTGTCTACTGCTAGGGTAGTGGGTTTAAGTTTGGTTGGGCGTCTATACATGGTGCAAGTTGGTACAGGTTGAAGGCTGAAGGAGTTGGCATTATTTGTTGGGTTATATAGCAGAGTGGGGTTTGAGGAAGGAAGGTCTGTTGACAGCTTTTGTATAGAGTTGGTAAAAAACTCATTGAATTGGGTAGCTGTGTTTATAGATGTGGTGTCTAAGTTTGGATGAGGAGTTGGTGATTTGCCTGGTTGGAGAATACTGTTTATAGTGGCCCAGAACTTTTGCGGGTTGGTATTGTACTTAGTTTGAATTTCACTATAGTATTTTTGTTTGTCTAATCTGATTTGTTTTTTTTAGTGTTTTTCTCATTTCTAAGAATGTTTGCCCATTAGGAGTAGTTTTGTTTTTGTGCCAGGTGTCCCATGCTTTGTCCCTTTGTTTCATAAGTTGCCTAGTGCTCTTGGTAAGCCATGGGGCATAGATGGTTTTAGTGCAGATCTGTTTTGGTGGGGCAAGTTGGTTGAGAATGTCTAAGAAGATAGTGTTGAAATACTCAACTGCATCATCTAAAGGAAGTGTTAAAAGAGGGGACCAGTTAGAGTGTTTAAGGGGTGTATTAAGGTCGTCAGCCCTGAAGTTTTTAGTGTATCTGATGTGTTTAAGAGAGCTAGCTCTAGTGAGTTTGGTTTGGTCTCTGATGAAGAAGTTTGGGAGGTGGTCACTAAGAGTGTTGGGTAGTGTACCAAAATTATGGGTGGAAGATGGGCGATTGGTGAGCATCCAGTTTAGTACTGATTCATTTTGAGGTTTTGTGTACCCTAGTAGAGGATTGTATAAGCTGTGAGAAGCTGTAAATGTTAATATGATTTGAGGGGTGGGGTGATATACACTTTGAACTACACTGGGGCCCACAATTGAACCCTGCAGCATAACATAGGTTAGGTAATAGGAAGAGGAAGTATGAACTTCTGACAATACTCCCTGAGTTCATTCAGATAGGTAGGAGACAAACCTATGGCAGACTGCTACTGTGATACTATAGTTATATCGAAGACAGTATGTCAGGATCCATTTTCCACTGTGTGAAATGCTAATGACAGATCCAACAAGACCAAACCTCAGTATTGGTGCTGATCTCTCTCTGTCAGTAGATGACTGAAGGGCCTGGGAAGGGGTGTTTCTATACTACGTCTACGCAAACAACTGGATTGGAAAAGATCACTGATGTTATTACTCCAGCTGCATGTGTACCATTTTCTCAAAAAAAAAAAAAAAAAAGCTTACTAATTAATGGGAGGTTTGAAATGTCACTGAAGATCTAACCCAGGAATGGGCAAACTACGGCCGGGCCCATGCTGAATTAACCATTAAACGCTTTGCCCGCCAAACTTGAAAAAATTTAATAAATTAACCTTGTTAATGTTTATTTCCCCTGCAATTCTGATGTTCCTCACTTTATGGCAGATATCTAGATATATTGGCTTTGTTGAGTCTTGAAGCGGATTACTCCACCTTACCTTGCACTTTTTGCACTTTACCCTTACACCCCCTATCTGAATGGAGAAGAAAAGGAAAAGAAAAGAAGTGGAAGGAAGTTCAAATAGTGTTCACAAAATAATTATTTAACTAAAATTTTTTTCATGCTGTTTGCCTGATATGTCATTTTATGAAAGAAACTTCAAGAAACTGTAAAAATATTATTACCCACGGTCACTTTGCCCACTCTAAACAAAAGAATTATGCTAGCTAAGCTGCAACAAAAAGAGCGATGGAAGCTGCTGCTGAGAAGATGGCAGCTAATTTGAGTTTTCGCTAGTCAAAGTTCACCGATCAAAAGGCCATTTTGCAGTCAAGTCAAAAAGGCCCAATTAGCAAAGGCTCTTGAAACAGGGCTTATTTTTTAACCACTAGAGACAGGAGTTTTTAAAGAATCTATTTAAGACAGACCAAAGACAATTGTGCCGGAGACCAAAGACAAATTTGAGACAATCGACATCACCGTGGGACAGTGACTCACGTATGGAACCTAATAGAGATAAAACAAAAGGCGGGATTTATTCACTTTTATTCTTTTAGCACTGGATGAGCAACGATTTCAAAAATACTGTTTAGCTGAGAATTTTTTAGACAGTCCAAATTTTTACAACTTTGAATCAAGCGAGAGGAACAAAGGACGGGAGAGTCTTTTTTTGGACAATGGTGGGAGAGGACTTCAGCTTAAACAAGGAAGCTGACACATCACTTTCTGCGAATTTCGAGAGCTATCCTTGTTCACAGGGCCTGGAGTCAACATGTTAACACATCAACAAAAAGTGAAGAGAAAAAAATTTGGCAAAAGTGAGGAGAATCAGAATAAAGTGAAGAATCAAAACCCAGACCAGGCCTCCACTTCATGTCATGAATCCAATCACATGAATCATCTGTAACATCTGAAAAGGGTACTTCATTACGCCAGAATCATGTGCTGAATCCAACTTCAATGACAGCGCAACTTCTTCACAGCACCCTCAGGACCGCTGATCACTCCGAAACTATGGTGTTTCAACCTGGAAAAGCTGGTTCAGGAGTGCGTGTTTTGAGGGAGAGTTTGGGCAGAAGTGTTTCTGAGCTGAGACTGGGAAGCTTCAAAGAGAATTTTGAGCTGTTTTGGAGGACGGTGGGAAGACTGATGACATCCTGAGCTTGGATGAACAAGCGTTGGAGCTGCCTTTGAATTTATGGTGAGGAACACTTTCCTTGAATGAGTTGCGCACAAAAACTGCAGGGGCAGATTTTTGTTCAACATGTTCACAAATGTAAAAGCCTAAAAACCATTACACATTTTATTCTCCAGGGCAAGCATTGAAAGAAAAAGTTCTTCACTTTTTAGAAACCTGCTGACCGCACTGAGAGGCAGGAGCAAAAGTAAAGAAATACAGTGAGTCACTGGATGCAAAATCTCGAAATTCTCGGTTTTTGGATTTGTCGAAAACATCTCCGTCACGTCACTCCTGCCTTAGGGAGCTTCTCAGTCACGAAACCTGCTGAAACAGCTCTTCGCCAGCTCTGACCCTTGAAACGACCTTCAGTCCGACCCTGATGCTGCTTGCCCTTCAGCTCTCTGAGCTTTCCTGAAAGAAGCCTTTCACTCTATATGTTCACTTCTATGCCGCTTTAAAGTGAACATTGCTTGATGTTACAATTGTTTGGCGTCCTGAGAATCACCAGAACAGTTAACAGACAGAATTAACAGAAACATGACTCAGATCCAGATCAACAAAAACAGACCTCATTAAATGATGCTCCCTGAGAAATGTTACATAAAAACTAACTAAATGCATTGAAAAAAACACATTGAAGATCTTCGTTCTTAAAATAAAAAAAAACAACGCATGCGTGGATAAATAAAATTGTGGTATCCTTGTATTTAACACAACTTTGGTGTCCTTGCACTGGTCATTGTTGACTTTTTTTGAGGGGAAACAAATTGAATAAATTGACATAAGTTAACATCTGAGAAATAAATTGAATTTTGAAAAAGACAGTCAAAACAGTCAGAATAGGATATGTTATGGAATAGAACCTATTTTGAAGTCAAATCTTTTCAGATGAAGAATTTTTTCACTTTCATTGTTTTTAAAATTTTTTGGTTCTGTTTTTTTTTCAATGTGTTTTTTTCCTTTATTGAGTGTTTTTTTCATCAGCATTTCATTTTCATTTTTCTGTCATGCCCTTGTTTTTTTGTTTTTTTTTTTTTCATTGATGTGTAAATAAACCATTTATGTTCTGATCTAACCCATCCTCTTCAAAGGGGTGGCGTGACCAAGGTCTTCTTCAAATGTTTTTATTTATTCCATGTGTTTTCCAGGGTAGAGCATGGATTACAGCATGACCAATTACAGACTCAGCCTATGGTATGTCAAAAAGAGCAACAATATAATTAATTATAAAGTAAACTCTACAGAGGAAAATGAGGAATACAAACAAATTCAGTCAACTAATGATACTATGTACATATTCACATAAGGTAAACTTCATTTTACATCAAGCATTGTGAGAACATAGGTGTCAGTGTGTGAGCAATAGTATGGAGGGGAAGCATTAGTGGGATTAATAGACTTGAGAAGATGTTAGGATGTGAGGAACAGCATGGAGACAGTGAATTAACAGATTAAGTGATACATTCTGCAGTCTGGCATTTGAATTTGTTTTGATATACTAGAAATTGTTTGAGTTGAGGCCTGAAATTTTGATAGTTGGTAGTCTCTATGAGATGTGGAGGAAGAGACTGACATAGTTTTGGAGCAAGTATGAAGAAGCTGTTGTCTAAACAATGGTAGTTTAGTTGATGGTGTTTAGAAAATGGGGACAGATCTGGCATGACTTCTTAGGCTGTATGCTGTGATGAACTTCATAGGAAGTGATGAACAGGTGTCTTCATTAAGATATTTGAAGGGCGGTGAGCTGAGAAAGAGAATGCTTCTTTCAGGCACTTGGAGATAATTTGCTTTGGATAATGTGAGGCAATGATTTTTGTTTCATGGTAAGGTGGTGATAAATCAGTATATTTTATTAGTTAGAGTTTACAATGTTGTTGTGCTGTTGTGGGAGGTAGTGGTGAGCAAGGTAAGCCATTTTCAAATTCAGCAAGCAGAATGCATTTGCCTATTCCTGCCCTAGCTGGGAAGAGAGGAACTGAGAAAGCTTGCGGGCCCAAAATAGCAGGTAGTTCATTTTGGATCTAAGCTTTTGTGTGTGTTCTTGATAGTTTAGAAATTAAGTCAGAAGCTGAGGTACCTGAATGAGATAGTTGTTTCTACAAGGTTGTTTTTCTGGTTTGTGATAATGAGAGTACTGGAGGGTATTACAAATATTTCTTTAGTCCCGAAGAACATTTTTTGAGAAGATTGGAGTGGAATCATTCCAGATGTTTAGTTGTAGCAGGCCTGTTTGCAGTTGAGTTTGGATGACATGATGTGTAGGGTTAGAACTATAAATGACTATGTCATCAGTGTATACGAGGAGTTGCAGTTTAGCTAGGTAAAGAGGTATCACCCCTGTGGTACACATTAGTGAGTATAGGCAGTGTCAGAGAGGGGACAGTCTTCACTGCAAATGATTTGCTGTACAGGAAGTTGCTGAACCATTTGGAGGTTTTGGGGCTTATGCCAGCGTCCAGTGGGTAGGTTAGTAGAAGTGAGTGGTCCACTGTAGCAAAGGTGGGGGTTAGGTCAATAAACACTGCTCCAGTTAGGTTGTCTTTGTCCATGTTAGTGAAAATGTCACTGGTTAGGATCCATAGAGATGTCAGAGTGCTCCTTCCTGCCCCAAATCCATGTTGCTTATTGAAAAGCAAGTGGCTTTCTTTCAGATAAGTGGATCATTGGTCATAAATGAGTTTTTCCATAATTTTATCGAGAGTGGAGAGTATGGATACGGGCCAAAGTGATTACTGGAAAATGGTTTAGTGTCTTTAGGCACTGGTTTAACATAGGCTAATTTCCAGATTGAGGGCATACTGTTAGCAGTGAGGTAAAGGTTATATATGTGTTTTAGAGGGGTGACCTTGTAGTCTTTGCAGTGATAAAGAAACCATGGATATAGGTGTCAGAGCCTGTAAATGAGTCAAGTTGGATTTGTTCCACTAATAGGATGATTTGCTTAGGTATTATTTTAGAGAAGTGAAAAGGTGGAAAGTATTCATGGAGGTCTGGGTGTGTTTCAGTGGATGTAAAAGGATTGTGGGGGGAGGGCAGATTGGGTTGGAGAATTCATTGAGAAAGTCAACTGGTGATTATCAATTTTGGCAAAAGTTTTGCCTGTCTTTTAGCTATTATAGACATAAACACTTTATAATCATGATTTAAAATTGAAATGGACGTATATGAAGCTGGGTCTGATGTGCCTTTGCTGTCTTTAAGTATTAGAGCCAACACAGCTTTCTTCCAGAATGATGGTGCTTTTAAAATGCTGTTAAATAAAACCTTCCAGATCTTTATCACTTTCTTCCCTCCTAGCTTCCAAACTTCCACAGGAATACCATCTCTTCCTGGAGACATTCCTGCAGATTGATTATACATCACAGTTTTTATCTCATCTCCTCCTATCTTCGTTGTTAATTGTTGAACCTCATCTACCTCTAGCCTTGCCTTAGCTAAGTCTTCCATAAATATTTCCAGTTTTCCTTTTTCTTCCTGTTTTCAAAAGTTAGTAGGGAAGTGCCAGTGTCTCATTATTACTTCATTTCTCTTTAGTGCTTCATTATCCTGCATTTTTATCTTTGTTGTTATTGTCACATGATCTGAAATAGTTATTGGATGTATGTAGAAGCTTTCAATTAAATGCACAGCTTCTTGTGAGATATAATTTTGGCATAGTCTAGCCAAGTTGTTGTACCTTGGGGAATAATATGTAAATTCTCTCCGAGTTCCTACTACTGAATTCATGTCTTCAACAATCTACCCTCTTTTGTTATATTTTCCCTTCTAGGTCCCCTGCATAAATCCTCATTGTTGCAAATCAACTTCCAGTCCTCACCTATAAGTAATATTCCCTGCTGAAAGCAGATTATTTCTCCCTCAAATTTTCTTAAGCACCATAATAGCAGCTTTAGGTGGAATATAAATACATGACAGTAATCTTCCTCCCTTGCCAGTAGCGCCTTACTACAACAAATCTACCATTACTATATTTTCCTTCTTCTATTACTATTGTAGCTCCTCTAGCAATTACAATAAGTACTCCCCTTTTTCCTTTGTCCTTGATGCTTTGCTTAATATCCCTTCTGAAATCCTTTCTTTATCAATTTCACATGGTTGTTTCCAAGTGTGTCTCTTGTAGAATTGCTATTTGTTCTCTGCATTTCATAATATAAATCAATATTCTTTATTTTTGTCTATACCTATGAGGCCATTCATGTTCCAAAATAATATGTTTAGTATAGGCATTATGAGAAAAAATTACTATTTCCACCTATTATATATGGCAGCTTTTTAAATATTACATGCACCAAATAATGTTTGGAAGGTTGAGCTTTTATGCAGTTGCTTCTGTCATCTAAATTTGAACTTATGTCACATGTTACAAGACTTTTTGTTTTAATGAAAACCTTCAGAACACTCGAGTCTATATTAAAATCTGGAAGAGGCATTTCAGCGAATGCCTGTTCATCGACACATACTGAACAAATGCACTAAACTGCAATTGTTCAGAACAGTGATTTCTTTCCCTGGGAAAGAAATCCCTTGCCCTTAAACCACAAACACACCACTTCAAACAAAACAAAGTGGGCAGCTGTGCCCCTACACCCCCCAATGTGGGGGCTGTGCCCCCCACCCCCTAACTAAATATACCAACTCCGAGTTTGCACTACAGTGGAGAAAATGGCAAACTAAAATGGACAGCCAAGCGTTTCTTTCCCAGGGAAAGAAAGCGCTATTGTGAATGATCACAGTTTAGTGTGTTCATTCAATATGTGTTGATGAAGAGGTGTTCGCTGAAACACCTCTTCGAGATTCTAATATAGACCCGAACACCCACATAATCTATTAACTTAAAAAAAAGCACAAAAAAGTATGCACATATTCAGATATTCCAGTTTAACCATCCTGATAGGAACAATTGCCCCAAATCAACACATGTTCACACAAGCAAAACCTAAATTAAAATGAAGGCTGTCCATCTGAAGACACGCTACAATCTGTGCTTCTACTTAAACTAATTGCTGCCTGTTCTTGTCTTAAATGCCTCCCAAATATGAACAACTTGAAAATTTTCAGAAAAAAAATTGTATGTTTCCAGAAAACAACTTTTAGCCTTGAGAAAAGCACATCAACTATCTTTACATAAAACTAAATTACACACTTCATAGTAAATGCATTAATGTATTTAGTTATCAGAAAAGCTGCTATCTCTTATTTACTTCCAGTAATTTCAAACTTTATTTTTTACTCAGCTGCTTAGCCTTGTACCTTTTACATTTATGTTTCTCCCAGTAAACAATGTCCAGACCTCTCAATTTATTGCCTTCAACTTTAGTCAGCGTGTTTCCATGGAAACATGAGATCAAAATGTAGAGCTGCCCTCATTTCCAAACTTCTAAACTGGTTCTGAACATTTGTTTGTCTTAAGAAAACTATTTAGCACATTGTGGTCAGTCTTTTCTTAAAACCCACTTGCATTCACAACAACCTTTCATTAGATTAAGCCAAGGACATTAATCCAGGCATTCACCTGGTAAAATACAACATTTCATTTCTACACATATTACAATCAGTGCACTTTTATATTCCATCCCCCACTCCAGGAGCCCAAGATTAAAACCTTTTGACTTAAGCATGCTTTTATCCAGCCTTTCTTCTATTTTTGCATTGTTATGCCTGCATTTTTTAAAACCAAAAAAGAAAAAAGTACCTGTTTGCTTTAGTATCTTTACAGGTTCATGGGTAAATACTAGGCTATCTCCCCTTGTGGGCCATTTTAAGCCTAACCAACTTCCCTTTTTATGCTCAAAATAACCTGTCCCATTTTGTTATATATTGGCCTTACCCATTCCATGGTCAATAATTATATATTACCCTAATGAGAATAACTGAGATCATACAATAGATGATTTGAGGGGACCCATGCATGGCATAAAGAATTTAAGAGCTGCCTCTGTTCATTAGCAGTACAAGGGGCAGTCCTGTAGTACATTTTCTGTTTCCCCTCCACAGATCTAAGTTGTACTTGAAAATGGACAGGGATGAACTTTGTTTTGTATGGATGGGGAGTCTGTTCAAGAGCAGTGTTATCCTCTACAGAGTATACCTGTCCCTCCAAACTATTTTGCTGATGTTTCTGAAGAGGTTTAAATCCCTAAACTGAGTATTTCTGATGCTGTTTGACCTGCTGATGTGTAGTAAATCCATCAGTAATGGGTTGGAGGATGCCTTGTATTTTAGACACAGGTTTATTAATTTATTTTATTTATTTGCATTTGTTTTCCGGGATAGTCCACTGGGCCTAGGAGTGCCCATTTTCAGTGGAGGCTTGGGGAGATAAGCTCCACATATTACATATACACTGATGAGATAAAGTTACATAACCTCTTAACAGTCACCTCTTATCAGTCTGTAGGATACCGAGTATAGTGACAGGACTTTGAGTCAGTCCATGTAAGACATGTTGTTTAAGCCTTGTATCCTTTTGGTAAGGTATCTCCATGGATATTCCAGTTGTTGCATGTGTCTGGACAGATACATGCCAAAGGGAGCATTATATCTATTGAGTGGTCTAATGAGGGCTGAGTGAAGGAGGGGGCAATGACATCCCTAGATCTAGACACAAACCCTTTGTTTATCAGTTGTGCAATATAGAAGGACTTTCATACAGCAATATACATGTTAGTCAAAAGTTCGATCACTGTTGACATAAGTTCCCAAATCCTGAACAACTGTGTCAACTCTTAGGGGTGCATTATCAGTGTGGTAGTTCCCTGGATAGATAACTTCCCAAAGGATACAATAATGCATTTTTTGGCATTTGGTTTCAGACCATGATTGTGACACCATTTATTTATTGGAAACAAGCCTTCCTGCAGGATGGCTAAGTCATCTGGGGATTCATTGACTGCTCCTAGCTTGCAGTCATCTGGAGACTTAGTTAACCAGAGCCCTTTGGTATTGGCTTTTACTTCAGAAAAGTAGATGCCAAACAGAAGAGGTCCCAACACAGAACCTTGGTTGACTCCACTGGGGACAGGTCCATTTGTAAAGGTAACTTCGCTTATTTTGATTATCTGTGCCCTAACTGTGATCCATTTGATAATCCAACAGGTGCCATAGGGGGGTTTATTCCCAGTTTATTTAGATTTTCTCCTATGCCTGAGTGGGAATTTGTATTAAAAGCTTTGGCCAGGTCAGTCTGTGTGTATCACTTTGCCTTCATCCATTGCTTTGGTGACCTTTTCAAAAAAATCCACCAAGTTGAGTAAGCATGACTTGCCATTGATGAATCCAAACTGAGACGGGTCGGCTGTGTGGAGATTCCTTTTGTCCTGATTGATTAACTCCATCATAAGTCTTTTCCATGACTTTGCATATGAGGCTGGTCAGACTTATAGGTTCATAGGTTTATAGGAGGTTACTAGGCTAATGGCCTTAGGGCCTTTACAAGCCTAGCCATGTAATAACCCGAGTACCCTTATTGACCATAGTTAGATGGTCGTTGTTAACAGGGCAAATTGGTGATCAGAACTGACTGCCTCTGTCCATGAGGGACATAGGTGCCACCCCCAGGGTGAATTTACAGACAACCATCCAGTTGTCAAGGTTGCACTTGAATAGGGTCATTGAGGAGCTCTGCTTCACATGGAGTGTGAGCTTATTCCAGAGGAGTGGCAGTCACTGGGAGATATATCTGTCTTCAGCATGTTCTGTTAATGTCACAGGCTAGGTTGAGATCCCTGGAGTGAATTATTCTTGTCCCATTTAATTTGCGGACGTGCAGCATTTTCATTAGGGCAGGGTCCGAGACTGCTCTGTACACCATGCACAGGTCCCCTCTCAGCAGCCTGTATGATACAGCACACAGTGACAGGGCTTTCAGTCTTTCCATGTATGTCATGTTTTGGAGGCCCTGGATTCCCCTGGTTAGAAACCTCTGTGGTCTCTCTAGTTGCTGCAGGTGTCTGGTGAGGTTCATACAGAAGGGAGCATTGTACTCAATTAGTGGTGTTATAATGGTCGAGTACAGAGGAGCTGTAAACTCCCTCGTCTTGGATGCGATGCTGTTATTTTTGAGATGCGCAATGTAGAATGCTTTTCTTACCACTATGGACACATGGTGTTCAAAGTTTAGATTGCTATCAGCCTGTGTTCTCATGTCTCAAACTACTGAGTTTGAGCTTAGAGGGGGTGCTATCCATAGCATAATTGTCAGGGACTACATCTTTGTCAAAGGGGATAATGAGGCATTTTTTTTGCATTAAGTTTTAGTCCATGAGTTTGGCACCAATCATTTGTCTGAGTGAGCCCTTTCTGTAATATATTAACATTGTTGCGGGACGCTATGACTGCACCCGGTTTACAGTCATCTGCAGACTTGATAAGCCACAGGCCATCTACCTTTGCCTGGACTTCAGAGAAATAGATTCCAAATAATAGAGGCCCCAGCACAGATCCTTGTAGTTCCCCAATGGCAACTAGTCTACAGGTGGAGGTGGACTCCCCAACTTTGGCAGTGTGGATTCTGTCGATGAACCAGTTTGCTACCTATCTAATAGTGTATGGGTTAATCCCCAGCTGGAAGAGTTTCTCTATGATACCTGAATGGGGGATTGTGTCAAAGACCTTAACTAAATCATGATAGGTGGTATGTACTGCTTTGGCCTCATCCAGAGCTTTGCTGACATTTTTGAGGAAGTCCACTAGGTTTAGTAAGCAATATCTACCCTTGACAAAACCAAACTGGGTCAGGTCATGTGTTTGAAGGTTGCCTATATCCTTGTGGATAAGATCCATGATCATTCTTTCCATGGCCTTGCAGATAAGTCTGGTTAGGCTTATGGGTTTATAGTTCTCAGCATCAGTTGATGGACCCCCTTTGTACAAGGGGGATTACAGTTGATGTTCTCCACTCTGCCAGGACAAAACCAGTTCTCAGGCTATGGTTAAAGAGAGTACTGAGTGGTTCTGCTAGGTCTTGTTTTAGATTGTTTAGTAAACAGCCTGGGATGTTATCTGGCCCCATAGAGCCTGTGTTTCTGGACTTGGAGAGTACTTGTTTGACCTGTTCTTTGGAGATACTCGGTAGAGGACTTTTGTCAGGAATGGTTTGGGATATGTTTGGTGGGGACAGGGGGATGAAGTTATTATCAAATCTGTTGGGTAGCAGGTTGGCAATTTCCTCAGGTTCAGTGTGTGTGGTATTGTCCGCTGTAAGTTCGGCACACAGCTGGGCATTCCCTTTTAGGTTTCAGTTGTACCTAAAGAATGCCTTATAATTGTCTTTAGTTAGGGATGCTAATTTTGACTTGTGGTTAACATTAGAGGACTTAACAAGATATTTGATTTTCTTGTTCAAGCTGAGGAGCGTATTCCTTAGTTGAGTAAATTTCCTCCTCTTCTTAGATATCAGTTTCTTTCTTTTGTTGCATAGCTTATTTATACTTACAGTCCACCAGGATGGCTTGTTTTTTTGAGAAGACCTGGTTTTGTTCCTGTTGGGATGCATTGCATTTGTTTAAGTGGCTGTATAGGCATTTGTGCATTCCTCTGCATAGGAATTATTGTTGGATGTGTTGGCAGGGGTTTTGAAACTTTTTATACATCACTTAGTAGGCAATAGTTTGCCTTGGAGAAATATTGAAGTTTTTTACTCCTGTGGCAGTGTCAGGTTTGATCTTTACTTAAAAAAAGACAGGTTTATGGTCTGACTTTACCAGGGTGGGCAACACACAGGGTTAGTGCAGTGACCCTCCCCCCCATGTTGGCGAGTGCTAGGTCCAGCACATTTGAGCCCCTTGTGGGGGTGGAGACCAATTGTTCCAGGGCATTTGAATTAACAAAGTCCAGGAAGCTCATACTGATCATGCTTGCGTTCATGTAAGTCACCCAGTCGATGGAAGGATAGTTGAAGTTTCCCATGACCAAGGTATTTGGCTGCATACTGAGCAGCTCTAGCAAGTCAAGGTAGGCGTCAGCTTCTCCTGGTTCATGGCAGGACACCTGTAGCTAGAGATGATGTGGAGGGGTATTTTGCTTATAGTTAATTGGACCTGGAGTAGCTCAAGAGAAGTGTACTGTTTCACCAGTTTGTGTATTTGGATTTAATGAGGATGGATACACCTACACCTCTGGTTCTTTCACACTCATTTTGGGATCTGAACATATGAAAGGCATTGTAGCCTTATACGGCCAGGGTGCTGTCAGTGACCTTGAACCAAGTCTCATTGACTGTTCAAACATCAGCATCTTCCAAGGTGAGGAGTGCTTCCAGGGAGTGCAGTTTACTGTTTAAGCTGCTGGCATTAATCAGCTTGACCCTGAGTTTGTCTTTAGTGGATTTCTTTATGTCAGAAGTTTTGTTGTTTGGACATTGTCTAAAAAAGGCACTATGGGACAGGCAAGCATCTTTGCCAGTATCCAAAAGCCTTGAGGAGACAGGTGAAGGCCATCTCTGGCAAAGCAATGTGGACTGTCAATCATGTCTTTCCAGGCAGACAGATACTGGATCACCCTCAAGTGACACCAGAAGCTAAGCCTATTAATGAAATCAATAATTTTTTGTCTGTATTGTGGCATCATCCTAGGTGAAGGTAGAATGCTGCTTAGGGCTAGGGACATACCTGCCTGGGACACATAATGTGAGAGTTCGGTCATGTCTCTCTTCATGTAGTCCAGAGAGGTATGTCTCAAGTCATTCACACCAACATGTACTATGACAGAGTCATAACAGTACTTGCAGCTGAGTGACCTGAGTGCCTGAGTGATTTGATGGATCCTGGCACCTGAGAGGCAGCTGACTGTGACCTTTTCCTTGTTCAGCCTGGTCAGTGGGACATCTATGTATCTCACTATTGAGTCATTTATGGCCAGAACATTAGGTTTTGAGGTGTTTTGCCTTAGGGCCTTAATTGATGAGACACTGTTATGTGTGTTGTTATATGTAATGGTGGATTCTGTTCATGTACCATTATGTGTATGTTGTTTGCACTTAGGAGGTCTCTGGTCTTTTGGCAGGCTTTTAGTGAGTACCTCCATGTATGTGGGTTTATGTGTCTTGACCTCATCTTGTCTGAGAGGAGAGTTGTGTCTCCTGACAACCTGTTGAATGTCTTGTATATTGTTATGTGAGAGGACTGATTCCAGTTTCATGGTATAGTTACATCTCTCACATGCTGTGTTTGCTTTAGGAGTAAGTGGTTGTCAGTATACACGAGGCAATTACTAAATTGCCTTTGGATACCCATGTCAATCAGGTTGGCTGGAGAAATGGTGAGAAAGTGTCTGTCCATTATGGCAAGTATATATTGTAGTAACTAGTGGGGATGGGCTAGATAGACCAGGGTTTGTTTGTGAGACTAACAAAGGCGGTTATTCTGTGAAGGGCTAAGGGTGGTAGACTGCGCCAACACCTCAGAATGTGCAACTGATTTGCTTGCTAGGTAGCAATGTGAAACTGCATTGTGCACAGAAAGGCAGTGGATCTAAGGAGGGTTGTCTAGAAGATATCAAGGGAAAATTGTGTTTCTAAGCATTTGCATGTATACACTGAAGCACTAAACCCCACAGTGCATTGTGCAGCTATGCACAAATTCAGGGATTAAACACAAGCGAAGTTAAACAGTTTTAACACAAATTAACCAATAGGAAAGCCCAAAACTGAGCCTTTTTCCAGCGTGTAATTGCCTGGGTTTGTAGTAGATTCCCTCTTATACAGGAGAATGACTGCAACTGTTCTCCATTCACTTGGTACAAAACCTGTATGGAGGTTGAGATTGAA
Organism: Protopterus annectens; assembly: GCF_019279795.1. NCBI lineage: Eukaryota > Metazoa > Chordata > Ceratodontiformes > Protopteridae > Protopterus > Protopterus annectens. Next base: position 1,822,592,302 of record NC_056728.1, read on the forward strand.
TAGTGTTGTTAGGGTGTGGCTAAATCATTCTTAATGCTATTTATGATGCTTCCAGGGATACTATCAGGACTCATTTATGCAGTAGTTTTAGATTCTGAGAGCACTTTTAGGACTTGGCCTTATGTTACATTTATTGGCCTGTAGGTTAGCTATATCTTCAGCCTAAGTGTAGGTAACAGCATTCACAATCAGCTCGGTGCATTGCTGTGCTGTGCCTTTGAGATTACGAAGATAACTAAAAATGCATTGTGAAAGTCTTTGGCTTGGGTAGCTATTTTAGCCTCAAACATGGCTTTAGTGGAGTTTATTAAGCTCCTGAGTTTTTTTTTTTTTGTTTATTTCAGTGGCAAGGGCTGTAACATTTTGGGAATTACTCTTCTTACTTTTGGTCAAAATTATTTTCCTTTTAAAAAGCTTTCCTAACCAGGAATCAGACGCGGGCTGTAGCAGTGAGAGCACCAAATCCTAACCACTAGACCACCAGGGATGTTGATATTATTGTTCTGTCATGGATTTGTTTCTGGGGTTTGTCCTGCAGTTGTTCCTATGGGGTACATCTGCAACTAAGCAGCTGTTTACATGTTGATATGGTGTGGTGGTGTACATTTCTGTGTATTCAGTGCAGTTAATTGGGTTTGGTGCAGATTTAAAGCTTGTTGATGTATCACTTAGAAGTAAGTAGTTTGTCTTAAAGAAATTTCTGAAGGTACCTTGGGTGGAAGGGATTTCTGGTTTCAGTTTTATTTTGATGGGGAGTGTTTTATGGTCAGACCTAACAATTGATGAAGATAACCAACACCAACCACAAAAACTGCTAAAGTAGCGAGGTGCAGTGACAAAGTCCACTTTATTGAAATAATTACGTGCTTTTGTAAGATTGTATCAAAACTTCATCAGAATCATTTAAACACTCTTAAAAATACCACTTAAATACCCCTCCCAAAAAGTCAGGTGAGTGGTATTTAAGTGGTATTTTTAAGAGTATTTAAATGATTCTGATGAGGTGTTGTGACAATCTTATGAAAGCGCTTAATCCTTTCAAAAAGTGGACTTTGTGACTGCACCTCATTACTTCAGCTGTTTTTGTGGTTGGTGTTGGTTACCAGTTTATTTTTTTCTGGTTTTGGAACTGATGAAGATACACAGGGGATGGTGCAAGATAATCCCATATTAGTAAGGACATGATTCAACTCAAGATATTATCCCCCCAGTGGGTATTCTGACCATTCGTTTCAGGACATTTGTATTGACAAAGTCCAGGAATCTTTGTGCTTGTGTACTAGTGGTGGTGTAGGTTTCCCAGTCTACAGCTGAATAATTTAGATCACCTAGGAAAATAGTATTGGGTTTAATACCAAGTGATTCTAGTTTCTGTTAACAGGCATTGTGGCTTTCTTTTGTCATAGAGGGAGTTCTATAAGCTAGCTAACTATATGTTATTGGACCTTTATGATGGTTATTTGGACATGAAAAAGCTCTAGTCCATCATGCTGTTTTAGCAAAAAACAACGAAGAACCACTTCCTGAAAGGTTTATGCACTGCAAAAAATTTCTCTTCTCGGCCGTCTCAAGCCTTCAAAGGAGATCAGGAGAGATTCTCGCCGAAGGCTTGCAGGAAAAAAATATTTTTTGTGTACAAGCGTCGCTGAAATTCGACATTTTTATTTTTGCTTTGCATCATGCTGTTTTACTTGCCTTGATGTCAGCGTCTTCTGGATATAGATTGAGACACCGCCACCTTTTTCCTCTCTTGCACAGTAACTGGACTACTCATGCAGAAGATGTTATAGCCCTGAGCAGCTGGAGTGTTCTCCGCTATTTTAAACCATGTCTCAGACATTAGACAGACATTAGTGTCCTCCAGGGTGAGGAGAGCTTGTAGGGAGGGGAAGTTCTTGTTCAGGCTCCTGACATTGATCAGATAATCCTTCATATTTTCCTTTGCTGGTTACAGTATATTAGTAGGTTGATCAGGTTGGCATTGCCTAAAAAAGGCAGTATGGGGTGGGCAATGTATTGAATGATAATAAAAACCCTAGTGGGGATAGATGCAGGCCATCCCTGGTAAGCAGCATAGTCTGTTGATCATATCCTTCCAGGCAGATGTCTCTCTTCAACTAACAATCACTCTTTTCATGTTCAGTCTTGTAAGAGGTACATCTATCTGTATGCCTTACAATGGAGTCATCTGTAACACAAATGTTTGGCTGGGTTCATGCCTGCCTTATGGGCTCAGCCTCTGTGACTTTGGGACTCCTTCTGTTATATAGGTTCATAGGTTCATAGGCTGGTACTAGGCTATCAGCCCTAGGGCCAATACAAGCCTAGCCATAACAATTCCCTGGCTATTTCTTCCCACACTATTTAATTCCCTGGACTCCTGTCTAGCAGGGCGACTGACGTGATCCCCGGGGTGAATTTCCTTTCTCCCATCCAATTGTCAAGGTTTGTTTTGAAGAGGGCCAAAGAGGCACCCTGCTTGACATGTATGGGCAATCTATTCCAGAGTCTGGGGAGTCTCTGGGTCAGGAACCTAACCCACCAGCATGTTGTGTTTATTGTGATGACAAGGTTTAGATCCCTGGAGCATGTGGCTCTAAGGGACTGGGATTTTTTTAAGTGTAGCATGTCCAACAGCTCTGGGTTTGACTTGGCCTTGTATGTTAAGCAGAGATTGCCTCTAAGTAGATGATATGCGACAGAGTATAGCTGGAGTTTTTTAAGGCGGTCAGCGTAGGGCATCTGCTTTAGGCCTGTGATTCTTTTAGTGAGGTATTTCTGCAGCATTTCCAGTTGTTGCAGATGACTTGAGAGGTACATACCAAATGGGGCGTTGTATTCTATAATGGGTCTAATGAGGGATGAGTACAGCGGGACAATGACCTCCTTTTTTCTGGATGAAAAGCCCTTAGTGATGAGGTGTGCCACATAGAAGGATGTCCTGACTGTTGTGGTGATGTGGTTATTGAAGGTGAGACCACTGTCCACCTGTGTCCCTAAGTCTCTTTTCACACTTTCGGTGTTTAGTGTACTGCCACCTATATGGTAATTCATGGATACATGTTTTTTCCCAAAGGAGATAACTATACATTTCTTGGTATTGAGCTTGAGCCCATGGCTCTGGCACCAAGCATCTGTTTCTGTAAGGCCCTTTTGTAGAGTATCCACATAATTTGGGGATCCAATAATGGCTCCCAGTTTGCAGTCATCTGTGAAATTTGTTAGCCAGAGTCCCTTACTGTTGGCCTGTACTTCAGAGAAGTAGATGCCAAACAAGAGTGGTCCCAGGACTGAACCTTGAGGTACTCCACTTGTCACTTGTCTGGAGCTGGATTTGGAGTCGGCTACTTTTATAGTGTGGGTTCTGTCAGTAAGCCAGTTAGCCACCCATTGGGTGACATAGGGATTAATGCCCAGCTTAGTAAGTTTATCTATGATTCCAGAGTGGGGGATGGTGTCAAAGGCCTTGGCAAGATCTAGATAGGCTCTGCGGATGACCTTACCCTTGTCCATGGCTCTGGAGACTAATTCGAAGAAGTCAATCAGGTTCAGGAGACAAGATCGGCCCTTCACAAACCTAAACTGGGTGGGGTCCAGTGTTTGAAGGTTGCCAATGTCTTTGTTTATAAGTTCCATGATAATATGCTCCATGGCCTTGCAGATAAGGCTTGTCAGACTGATGGGACAGTAGTTTCTGGGATCTAAGATGGATCCCCCTTGTGGAGTGGGATAACTGTAGCTCTGCACCACTCAGTGGGCACGAAACCTGAGGTGAGGCTATGATTAAACATGACACTTAGGTGAGGTGCCAGTTCATATTGTAGTTCATGTAGTACACAGCCCAGGATGTCATCTGGTCCCATGGATGCTGTATTCTTAGCTTTGGAGAGATTGTTTTTTACCTGTGTGGCCATTATTACCAGAATTTGGCAATCTTCCGGTATTGAGATGGACCATTTAGGGGGTGAGAGGGAGGGTGAAGTTGGCACTGAATAGATCTTCCAGGATATTGGCAATATCCTTGGGATCAGTATATTTAATGCCATTCTGTTTTAGCTTAGAACAGATCTGAGCATTGCCATTTAGATTCTTGACATAGTTATAGAATGCCTTGTGGTTGTCTTTGGAATCTTTGGCAATTTTATTTTTGTAACTAGCTTTGGACGATTTTTTGAGGGATCTCAGTTTCTTACTGAGGCTGGTAATGGAGTTTTTTGCATCCTGGGATTTTCCTTTTTTCTGCAACAGCTTCTTTCTTTTGTTGTAAAATTTGTTTATGGCAGGGGACCACCAGATTGGCTTCCTTTTTTTGGAGAAGAGCATCTTGGTTCTATTTGTGATGGCACGATTCATGCATGAGTGGATGTGCTCATACAGTGCCTTAGTGTAGGATTCAGCAGTTGAACTTTCAGTTCCCGTCTGCATGGGTGTCATGAAGTTTGTCACTTCTGACTTGAGTAGCATGAAGTTGGCTTTGGAGAAGTTTTTTATGGAGGTTTCCTTATTGGGGGTGGGGGTGGGATGTGGATGTTAAGGGTGATTAGCTTATGGTCAGACCTGACTAACGAGGGGGTGACCATAGGTGTGGAGCATCTATTTCCCATGTTGGTAATGACCAGGTCTAGGATATTGGAGCCCCTGGTGGGACTATGGATTAGTTGATCCAGGGCGTTGGAATTTATGAATTCCAAGAACCATTGGGCAAAGGTGTTGGTACATGAGCAGTTTTCCCAGTTAATGGCAGGGTAGTTAAAATCACCCAGTATTAGGGTGTTTGGTTCTATCTTAATATTTTCCAGTATGTTTAGAAAGGTGTAGTGAGAATCTTGGGGTATGGTGGGGGATCTGTAGCAAGCTACAATTTGGATTGCAGTCTTACCTAGTGTTAGTTGACCTGGAGAATTTCAGATGCATTGTGTTGGGCAACTAGCCTGGTGGTGTGAATATCCTTGGTGAATATTGACACTCCTCCACCTTTAGTGTTTTGGTCCTGGTTTGGTGGCCAAAAAGTGTGGTAAGAGTTGTAGCCTGGTATTGTAGGGGTGCTCTCTGGAGCCTTGAACCAGGTCTCAGTTACTGCACAGATATTGATGTTCTCCATTATTAGGAGTGCCTCGCGAGAGTGCATTTTGAGGTTTAGACTTCTAGCATTGAGTAGCATTACCTTCAGATTTTGCATGCTTGTACCTGTTACGGTGGTGGTTTTGTCCTTTGAACTTTGCCTAAAAAATGCACTATAGGGGTGGCAAGAGCCTTAGCCAGTAACCTGAATCCCAGGGGCGACAGGTGCAGACCATCTCTCGCAAAGCATTGTGGTCTGTCAATCATGTCGTCCCAGGCAGACAGATACTGGATCCTCTTTGAATGACACCAGAAGCTTAGCCAATTGTTGAAGTCAATCATTTTGTCCTTATATTGTGGTATCATTCTGGGTGAAGGCAGGATGCTACTCAGGGCTAGGGTCATACCTGCCTGGGCCACATGGTCCGAGAGCTCTTCCATGTTTGAGGAGGTAGGCTTAATATGCTGAGTGTGCTTTGTGCCTGTGCTTTATGCTTATATTTTGGAGGTCTTTGAGAATTATGCAAGTTAACCTTTAGAACCTCAGCATATGATTGATTATGAGTATTTTGGAGTTTGGTTTTAGAATATTGTTTGGGTGGACTTGCTATAGAGTATTTTAATTTCAATATAAAACAACTTGCCTGGAAAAATGCTTCTGCCACCAACAAGAACCAGTAAGCTAGTTATTGTAAAAAACTTGCTAATTTGATACTGATCAACAACATACAATGATCAATAAAAATACTTTACTATATGACATGCAATTTCATCATCAACCCCATTTTTTCCCATTTTCTCCATGGGGTCAGGGTGTCATGTCAACTGTTGCCATCTACCTCAATTCAATGCCTCTGTCTTACCTTCTTCAACACTCATGCCAGACTATCACAGGTTTTCTCTCATACAATCCATCCACCTCTTTGCTGGATGCCTTCATTCCCTCTTGCCTTCTTCCTGTATTTCCCAAATCTTCACCATATTGTCTTCTGCTTTTCTGCACATATATCTGAACCACCATAATCTGTTCTCTTTGACCTTGTCTGCAATTGGAGCTACTTTAGCTTCTGTTCTGATGTCCTCCTTTCTTTGTCTGTCCCACAGTGTGCATCCTACCACCCATCTCAGGCACTTCATCTCAATGACTTCTAACTTCCTCAACTGCTCTGCCTTTATTGCCCAGGTTTCTGCACCATACAATAGAATTAGTCACACCCCAGTTTTGTACACCTTACTTTTCTGGCTTTTTTGGCATTCTTCTTTCATACACTACTCCTGACACTCTGTGCTATTTGGCTGAAGCCCCTATGATTGTAGTTTTGAAATCCTCATTCTGACTTCCCTTCATCTCAACCACTCCTCCCAGATACTTGAAGCAGTTAACCTGTTCCACTACTTTCCCTTCTATCTAAATTCTCAGCTTCTTATGATTCCTCAACTTGTTGTCATTACAACTGTCATATATTTGCTTAATTTCAACCCATGTGCCTTCAGTTTTGCATTCCATTCCTCCATCCTTCACAGACATTCTTGCTCAGAGTCTGCCTGTAATGCCAAAATCATCTGCATACAGCAAATATGTTGACTTGTCACCTCCAACCTGTTTGCTGATGTAGTCCATCACCAGTATGAACAGCAGTGGACTCAGAGGTGAACCCTGATGCACACCCACTCCCACTGAGAACCCCTCTGTGAGTCTAAACACTGTTCATACTTGAGTCACTGGGTCTTTGTACATAGCCTGCATAATTTCTGCCAGTGTTTCTGGGAATTCAAACCATTGCAAGGCTCCCCAAATCAGCTTTCTTAGGACTTTGTCATATGCGTTCTGCAAGTCTATGAATGCCCAACTGGATTATTTCCTCATCTCTAGCTTCTTCTCAGCCATCTGCCTCACTGCAAACATTGGGTCAGTTGTGCTGCATCCTGATCTGAATCCAAACTGCTCATCTCCCACCTTACTTTCTACTACTCTTTGTATTCATTTGTCAGTCACTGTCTCCAGGACTTTCATGCAGTGTGACACGAGTTTATAATGCCTCTGTGAAGATTGGGTAGAGATGGATGAAGGCTGCCAGCCTAGCCAAATAGAATTTGGTACAGAATTCTATTATTTGTAAATACTGTGAATGTTGAACTTAAAACAATGTGGCAACATTGCCATCTGCTGTAAAGAAAGCTAAGTCAAGCAATTATTGTTTTTCCTTTGAAATTAAAATTATTTCATCACTGCCTTTGATGTTTTACAAGTCGGCTCCAGTCCGGCTGGATGAGGGCTTCCTGCCTATTGTTTTAAGGCTAAAGTTAATGACCAGAATTTACATATGGAATGTCCTTTATTGCTCTAAGTGTAAAAAAATGTAAATGCAGTTAATGGCCTGGGAACTCCAGGTAGGGTGAAAAAGATGATGTAATTTTTATCAGAAATGGAGTTTCAATTTAAACAGTCAGAACCAGAGATTAAGTATTTTTGTCTTGATATCCAACTTATCAGCACTCTGCCTGTGTCTTAAGTAAGTTATCTTAGAAGTGTGTTTTCTTGTATCAATAGCTAGGAAATTAGAAAAGTTTAGACTAAGGGCCGGATTCATGAAGGCTTGCACGGAGTCTAAGAGTAGAGTAAGACTCCATGCAGCCAACATGTCCACCGAGCGATCCAGGAAGAGCCGGTAGGGGTGTGTAACAGAGCTCCTTAAACTAGTCCTACATGGACAGGGCTTGGATATGCAAATTACCTCAATTGCAGGTGAAAGCTATGCAAATGAGGTAAATTTGTGATCCAGGAAACCCGAACCTGTCCGAGTAGGAGTAGTGTTATTTGCAGAAATGTACTCAGTTGACAACTGAGTAGGGTTCTGCAAATAGCAAAACGGAGCCGTGACAGCTCAAAAAAAGGATGCATTTACAGGAGGAAGCATGCCAATGGCTAAAAATACGGCCATTGGCAATGTGAAGTGATGCAAAATAAAAATAAAATAACTTTTTTTTTCATCCCGATCTCCGGGGTTTAAGCGTAGCACAGCACCGCACAAACGCGCTGTGCCCTAAAAACCAGAAAATCAATAATTAAGATCCACAAATGTGGATTTTATAGCTGATATGAATTTACAATGCAAGTGAATGGAAGGCTGAAGACAACATGGCCACCGAGTAGAGGTTGCTATGGGGGGAAGCTCAGTCTAAGAGATGTAACCAAGCATTAGTAGGCAATCCTATGCAAATGAGGGTTAGGATAGTGAATCTCAAGTTTACATAGCAAATGAGCACAATCAGTGGAGTGTAGGAGTAGGATAAGGGGAGTAACAGAGTAGAAGATAGGTGACATCATGAGGGGGGCATGTATGAAAGAAGTGAAGCTCATTGGAGCTGAGTGGCATGTGTCAGGTGACATTTACATATCATTGAAAGAGGTGTGTCAAAAGGTAGGTTAGGTAAAGTAAAGAAATTGAAGGTGTATGCCATGGATAACACCAAAGTTTCTTGCTGAGCATGCATGCGCACGTGTGCGTGCCAGTAAACCCAAGTAAGACAGTGTGCACACATGTTAGTGTGTGTGCGCGGGTGTAATTTGGAGTAAGCATATGTAAGGCTTTGTAAACAGTTGTAAGCACGTTTGTGCTGGTGTGCACGCGTTTTAATAAGAATAAGCAAGTTTTAGTCCATGTAAGCATGTGTGCGCGTGTGTTAGCTGCTGTGCACGTGTTTGCGCTTGTGTGCGCGGCGCTCCCCCCTGAGGAAACAGAAAGGAAAAAGGAAGCACACCAAATAGTAGGAAGTTACCAGGGAGTAATAGCAGAGCTAGCAGGTGAAAACAATCAGAATCAGGCAATTACACAGGCAGTACACTAGCCCAGCCCATCCCAGCACGTAAAACTCTGCAAACAACAGTCCGTTATGTTTCTCTCAAGAGACACTGCAACACTGCAATAAGTTAATAGAAGTGAAAACTGAAAATGCTTCACCGAGACAAAGAAATGTTAGGGGCTACCATTGCTGTTATAAGGCGACATATGCAACATGCTGAGGGTGGTGATAATGCAAATGCTGCTGGACAACCCACAGTGAGGGGACGGAGAAGAGTGTACAGGCCCAGGGTAACCTACCAGGGGCTACATGAGCTGGAGATAGTGGAGCACTATAGAGTGGACAGAGACCTCTTGCAGCAAATTGTTGAGCTGTGCAGGCCACGCCTCACACACAGAACCAACAGAGGGGAACCCATCCCAGTGGAAACCAAGGTATGTGTTGGCCTAAGAATACTAACAACAGGTACCTTCCAGAGACCAACTGGTGATATGATGGGGATATCACAGGCATCAGCATCCAGGGTACTGCACCAGTTCCTGGATGCCATGTCAGCACATGTCGGTGATCATGTATATTTCCCCAATTCCCGTGAGGAATTGTCCAGCAATATGCATCTCTTCCAGCAAATAGCGGAATACCCTGAGGTAGTGGGTGCAATAGACTGCACGCTCATATGCATCAAAGCACCAGCCGGTGAGCGGGGTAGGGTCTACCTCAACCGCAAGGGCTTCCCCTCCATCAATTGCCAGGTCGTGTGTGATGCCCAGGGCATAATACTGAATGTGTGTGCTGGCTGCCCTGGAAGCTACCATGATTCCCATATCTGGCATCTGACACAGCTGTACCAGACATTTGCCAATGGGGACATCCCACATGGTCACCTAGTGGGGGATGCTGGTTATGCACTGGAGCCGTGGCTCATGACACCCATCAGAAATGCACACACACCTTAACAGGAACGCCATAATGAGGCACATGCACAAACATGAAATGAAATCGAGCGTGTGTTTGGGCTGCTCAAGTCATGGTTCTGGTGCCTGGAAACATCTGGTGGAGCCTTGCAGTACTCACCAACTACATGTACCCAAATTGTCATGGTATGTGCTATGCTACATAATATGATCCTGTGAAAACAGCTGCAGCAGGACCAGTATAGTCCTGGGCCAAACAGCCCCCCACCATTGCCAATATCATCACGGCAGAGCGTGACTCGGAGGAGGAACAACCTGCGCCTACCTCAGTAGGCAGAATGAGGCATGCCCAGTATGCTTTGGCCTTGACAAAGAGGCAACGTATAGCACATACACTGGCTCAGTAGGAACCCTGGAAATGATACCTCTCTCTGACTCTTACATATAGTAAAAGGGATGCCTAAGTTGACACCACCTGCTTCCAAACATGTATAGGGAGTGTAGTATGTGCATCCGACATAGCTAGCCCTGCAGCACCACCTGAGGCATGATTGACATGTGTTAAGCAATATAAAGCAGTGCTAAACAGCATTTACCACCATGTAGTATATGTAAAGAAAATCGCACACACCAACTAGCACAACTGTGGTCAATGTTGAGTAATATTGGGCAACGTCCAGCAATGTTGGTTAATACTGAGCAATGTTGGATTAGCTGGGTCTAAGTATATGAAGGTCTCTCCAAACACCATTATATTGGGTGACTTCAACTACCCAAACGTTGACTGGGAGCAGTACTCAAGGCCCAACACCCTAGCCCAAAGGTTCCTAGAATTTATAAACTCAAATGCTATGGAACAACTAGTCACCACCCCCACAAGAGGGGATAACATACTGGACCTGGTCATCACCAACATGGGGACTCTATGCTCCATACCAGAGGTATTCCCCTCATCGGGAAGATCGGACCATAAATCAATTCCACTGGATATCCACATCCCGATCCCACCCACAGCCCAGAAAACCACAGTGAAAAACTTCTCAAAAGCTAATGTCACACTTCTCAAAACCAAGGTGGAATCCTTCAAGGCCCCCGGCCAGTGGAAAATATGGCTCAAACTGCAGAATCCTTTATAAACGCATTCTATGGACACCTTCAGGAATGCATGGATCATGTTATCCCAAACAAAACCAAGACCTAATCATCCAAAGGCAGGTGTCCTGCCTGGTGGACCCCAGCCATAAATAAGCTGTACAACAGAAGGAGGATGCTACTACATGACAGAGCAAAATCCCAAGAAGGGAACGCATCTCTGATCAGTACTAGTAAAAAACTATGATCCCTCATAAAATCATCCAAGGACAGCTTCGAGAGAAAAACTGCACAGGACACTAAAGATAATCACATGGCCTTCTTTAGTTATGTTAGGAACCTGGGTGGCAACTCCCAGATATGCTCAGAGTTGGTCCAAAATGACAATAAATACACTGAACCCACAGACATTGCCAAAATTCTGGCAGACAGGTTCAGTGCAAACTTCTCCCCCCCTTACCCCTTTAAAGAGCAAATATCTATCCCAGCAGAGTGCTGCCTCCCTGACATCTCAGATGCTCAGGTGAGAGCCTCCATCTCCAAAGCAAAACACACAGCATCAATGGGACCAGATGGTGTCCTGGGCTGTGTTCTACATGAACTCCAAGAAGACCTAAACCCCCACATAAAGCTGCTGTTCAATCTCAGCCTTACTACAGGATATGTACCCAAAGAATGGCGTACAGCAACAGTGGTCCCACTCCACAAAGGTGGTGCCTCTACAGACCCTAGAAACTATCGCTCCATAAGCCTCACTAGCTCGGTCTGCAAAGCTATGGAGAGGATCATCATGGAACTCATAAACAAAGACATTGGGGACCTACAGACACTGGACCCTACCCAATTTGGCTTTGTTAAGGGCAGATCTTGCCTCTTAAACCTGGTCAATTTCTTTGAAACAGTCACCAAGGCCATTGATGAGGGGAAGGTAGTCCACACAGCCTACCTGGACCTCGCAAAAGCCTTCGACACAATACCCCACTCGGGCATCATAGATAAGCTATTCAGCTTAAATATAAACCCCTATGTCATAAGATGGGTTGCAAACTGGCTCAAGGACAGAACCCACATAGTCAGAATTGCTGGAGCCATGTCAGACTCTAAACCAGTTACAAGTGGTGTCCCACAAGGCTCAGTCTTGAGACCTCTTGTGTTCGGCATATATTTTTCGGAGGTACAGGCTAACACGGGAGGACTGTGGCTGACCAGGTTTGCAGATGACTGCAAACTGGGAGCCATAATTGACTCTCCAGCTGACACAAGCATCCTCCAAAAGGGTCTCATAGAGATGGATAACAGGTGCCAGAGCCATGGCCTAAAGCTAAACGCTAAAAAGTGTATAGTCATACCCTTTGGCAAAAACAAAGTGCACACAAATTACCACATAGGCGGGAATCCATTAAGTATGGAAGAAGTAATTAGGGACCTGGGGACCCATGTTGACAGTAATTTCCCCTTTGACAACCACATTGCCAAAGTGGTTAGAAACACCTTCTATATAGCCCACCTTATCATGAAAGGATTCACATCTACATCGAGAGAGGTCATTGTGCCCCTTTATTCATCCCTCATCAGGCCCATAATTGAATACAATGCCCAATTTGGGATGTACCTTACCTGACACCTGCAGCAACTAGAAAGACCCCAAAAGTACCTCACAAAGAGGATAATGGGACTCAAACAGATGCCATATGCTGCTCAGTTAAAGAAACTGCAGCTCTACTCAGTTGCATACTGCATCCAAAGACAGGTGTGCTGCCTGGTGGACCCCAGCCATAAATAAGCTGTACAACAGAAGAAGGATGCTACTACATGATAGAGCAAAAATCCCTAGAAGGGAACACATCTCTGATCAGTACTAGCAAAAAACTATGATCCCTCATAAAATCACAAGGCATATACAAGCCCAGCCAGAGTGTGTTTGGCTTTCGCAACCCTGTCAAAGTAGAATGCTTAGAGGCGATCTATGCCTGACGTATAAAGCCATGTCCAACCCGAAATTAATGAGCATGCTCCACCTCAGAAAATCCAAATCCTGTATAGCCATGCGCTCGAGGGACTTGAACCTGAGCACAGAAATAAATTGGACATGCTGGAGGGACAGATTCCTAACCCAGAGGCTCCCTTTGCTCTGGAACAGAATCCCAGTCCATGTTAGGCAGAGCCCCTCACTGACTCTCTTCAAGAGAAATCTTGACGAGTGGATGGGAGATCGTAGGTTTACCACGGGGATTACGTCAGTGTCACAACTAGACAGAGGCACAGTAAACTAACCTTAAAAAGGGCACAGTAAAATCAGTTCAGACGGTGGCGAAAGCCAAACACACTCTGGCTAGGCTTGTAAATGCCTTAGGGTAGATAGCCTAGTATGAATCTATGAACCTATGAACCTAAGTAGGGCATAGCTGAACAAAAGGCAACATGCTCATATTTGCTCTACTGGCCCTTAAGCAGTCTGGTCTGCTCAGTATGAAAATATAAAGCAGTGATGGGCCTCAAACCCAGGATACTGTGCACTATAGTCATAGTACTGAACCACTAAGCCATGACAGTATTGCAGTGGTCAGACTGTATGAAGAAATGTTGATAAGTCTATGCCAAGTATTCCATGGAAACCCTGCAGGCACAGCATAATCCCTGTTGAGTTATGACACAAAGGTGAGTCCCACAGTAAGAATAGAACCTGACTGTCAACACACAGAGTAGAAATGTTAATATTGGACATGTACAGATACATCAACAGATATAGTGGACCTCAGACAGCAACATACTGAAAGGTCATACTGGGCATGCTTATACACGAATAAATGAGACAAATGTCAGGCAACAGAACACTGACAGTCTGAACTGGGCATGCTCATACACTTAGGCCATTTTGGAGTACAGCAGTGGGCCACACATATCAGGCAGTTGCATGTGTTAACCCAGGAACCTCTCACTATCCAGCAATCTGCTCTGTGCACACAGTTATAGGACAACAGACACATATATAATATAGTGGAACCCTGTCATAATCAAATATGTTCTGCAGATACCTAAGTTGTTCATAGAAAATGGGAAAGCAAAGATGATAAAACCTGCAAACAGTATCAGCAAGAAACATTGTGCATCCTGAACATTAACATAGATTCAGAGGTCGATACTAGCCTATCCACCCTAGGGCATATACAAGCCTAGCCAGAGTGTTTTTGGCTTTCGCAACCCTGTCAAAGTAGAACACTGTGCCTGTGAATAGTAGGTCACACAAGATAGCCCATTTACATTTAGTGTATTGTGCCTCTGTCTAGCGGGGACCCAGAAGATATCCCATGGGTAAACATACGATCACCCATCCACTTGTCAAGATGTCTCCTGTAGGTGGTCAGTGGATGGCTCTGGCCATGCAAAACTGGGATTACAATCTGGAGTGAGTGGAGCCTCTGGGATAAGAATCTGTCCCTCCAGCATGTCCGTTAACATCTGTGCTGAGGTATATGTCCCTGGAGTGTGTAGCTCCAAGGGAGTTGGATATCCTCAGGTGGAGCATGTCTATTAAATCTGGGTCGGATATTTCCTTAAACTACAGGCACACAACACATCCGTGTAGGTGTTAAGTGACTGAGTAGAGCTGGAGTTACTGTATCTGAACTGTGCAGGGCATCCGTGTGAGTCCCTACATCTGCTTGTTGTGGAACATTTGTGGCCATTACAGTTGCTGCAGGTGTTGGGTAAGCTACATCCCAAATGTGGCATTGTAACCAAGCATGGTCGTGATGAGTATAGGGGCACAATGACCTCACTTGATCAATGGGATAAGGTGGGCTATATAGAAAGTTCTGTCTAACCACTTTGGCAACGTGATTGTCAAAGGCGAGAGTACAAACAAGTTGTGTCCCCAAACCCCTAACAACTACTACCTTATGTAATGGATTACTACCTATGTGGTAATGTGTGGGCATGTTGTTATTCCCAAAGGGGATGACTATGCAACTAATGGCATTTAGCTGTAGTCCATGGCTCAGGCACCAGTCATCCTATCTCTGTGAGACCCCGTTTGAGTATGCATGTGCCAGCTGGAGAGTTGATTATGGCACCCAGTTTGCAGTCATCTGCGAACATGGTCAGCCATATTTCTCCTGTGTTAGCCATACATCACACAAATATATACTGAAAAGAGAGGTCCCAGGACTGAGCCTTGTGTGATGCCATGTGTAACTGGTGTATAGTCAGACATGGCACCTGCAATACTGAGCATGTGGGTGCTATCCCTGATCCAGGTAGCAATCCATCGTGTGAGATATGTGTCGATATCGACGCCGGTGAGCCTATGCATAATGGTCGAGTGGGGTATTGTGTCGAAGGGTTGTGCAAGGTCCAGGCAGGCTGTGTGGACAACCATCCCTACACCAATGGACCTGGTAACTGTTTAAAGAATACGAACAGTTCTAGGAGGCAAGATCTGCCCACAACAATGCTGAAATGTGTAGGACCCAGTGTCTGTAGGTTCCTGATGTCTGTGTGCATGAGTCCCATTACAATACTATCCATAGCTTTGCAGAACAGGCTAGATAGCCTTATAGGCTGATATTGTCTGTGGTCCGTTGTGGCAACAACTCTGTGGAGCAGGACCACTATCACTGTACGCCATTCCGTGGGTACATATCCTGCAGTAACTCTGATATTGAACAGTGATGTAATGTGAGGGTTATGTCTGTCATGAAGCCTGTGTAAGACGCAGGCCGGGACACTGTCTGGTCCCATTGATGCTGTGTTGTTCGCTGTGGGGAGGGCAGCACTCACCTGTTTATTTGTGATGTCAGGGAGGTTACACTCTGTTGGGATGGACAGTAGCTCCTTAGGGGGGATGGGGGGAGACATCTGCACTGAACCTGTTTGCCAGGATGTTGGCAATGTCTGTGGGTTCAGGGTATGTTTAGTCAGTATGCAGTAACTCACAGCATATCAGTGAGTGTCCACCCAGGTACCTGAATTAACTGAAGAAGGCCTTGTGAGTGTCCTACGTGTCTGGTGCAATTGTCCATTAGAAGTGGGCCTGACATAAATACATGAGTGATTGTAGCTGTCTGGTAGTATAGATCACAGATGCCTTCCCTGTCTGTGATTGTGCTCTATCATGTAGTAGTGTCCTCCTTTCGTTGTATAGCTTATTAATGGCCAGGGTCTATCAGACAGGTCCCCTGCCATTGGAGGAGTGAGTCCAGTTGTTATTTGGGATAGCATGATCCATGCAGTCCACTAGGTGTCCATAGAATGTGTATGTAAAGGATTCAGCAGTCAGAGCCATACTTACCACTGTCCCAGGGTCTCTGAAGGATACCACCTTGCTTTGGAGAAGTGTGACGTTTGCTTTTGAGAAGTTCACTAAGATTACCCAGGATGGGTGTGTGGACGGGATATGGATGTCCAGTGAGATAAATGTATGTTCTGACCTTACCAATGAGGGGTATATCTCAGGTGTGGAACATAGAGTCCCCATGTTGGTGATGATCATGTTCAATATGTTGTCCCTTCTTGTGGGTGTGGTGACTGGTTGTGCCATAGCATATGAGTGTACAAATAGTAGCAACTGTTGGGCGAGGGTGTTGGGGCCTGAGTACTATCCCCAGTCAATGTGTGGGTATTTGAAGTCACCCAATATAATGGTGTTTGGGGAGACCTTCATATTGTCCAGTGTTGCCAGGAAAGCTGAGTGTGGTTCATAAGTTTGGGAGGGTGGTCTGTAGCAGGCAACAAACCAAAAGGCAGATATGCACAATGTTAGGTGCATATATATGGTCTGTGATGCTTTGTGCAGTGCTACCATCCCGGAGGTATGTGTATCTGTGATGTATATGGATACTCCCCCTATATGTGTTGGCCATTCCGAGTTTTGTGGTCAGAAAGCATGGTATGAAATATAACCTGGTAGTGCTGGTGTGCATTTGGGAGCCTGAACCAGGTGTCTGTTAGTGCACAGATATCGCTGTTGTCCATACTGAGGAGATTCCTGAGTGGTCGCAATTTGAGGGTAACACATCTGTTGTTGAGCAGCATTACCCTTAGTGTCATGTACTCTGTAATGTCTATGGAGGTGGGTTTGTCTTTTGAGCCCCGCTTAAAAAAGGCAGTATGGTGGTAGCAAGTGCCTTAGCCAGTATTCGAAGGTCCAAGGGTGACAGGTGCAAGCTGTCCATAGGGAAGGTACGTGGCATATCGAGCATGTCACCCCAGGCTGACAGACACTGTATCCCCTGTATGACACCAATATGTTAGCCAACTGTTAAACATGATCCATTTGTTGGTATACTGTGACATCATACTTGGTGCGTGTAAGATGCTAGAGAAGGTCAGGGTCATACTGGCCTGGGCTACATGATCAGAGAGTTCCTCTATGTATCATGTCATGTGGTCTAGGGAGGGACGTCTGAGAGTGTACGCACCAGCATGGACAATGCTGGAGCCAGTCCTGCACTTGCTGTGGAGTGACCCGAGTGCATGTGTTATGTTGTGGATCCTGCCACCCGAGAGACAGCTCAAAGTGACTATTCCCTTGTTTGGCCTGGTGAGTGGGACATCAGTGTATCTGACAATAAGTGTCACCTATTACAAGTGTATTAGGTGTGTTGTTTAGTCTGAAGGGCAGTGACTGTGTGGCACACTGACATTGTGAACTATGTGATATGTGGGTATTGCAGTGGGGTAGCAGTTGTTTGTGTGTCTGCTTTGGAGGTCTCTGCTGCTTAGGTAGAGTTTATGTAGAGCCTCTGAGTATGTTTATGTGTGATAATGTGGTTTGATTGCTGTCGCTATAGGTTTATGTGAGACAGATATGTGGTGTGTGTGGTTTCCGTCACCAGACTATGCCAGTCATGGGTCAAGAGAGCTCATGATGAAATACTCTGTAGCCTGATTGCAAAGGATCAGTAGGGTGTTAAGTGCGTAAAAGAGTATAACAGGGATTAGTGCTCAGGTTTGTTGGTGTTTTGTAAAGAGTAGCTGAGAAGGATTCCAGACTGAATCATGACACCTCCTTCAGCTATGTCATAAATAGCAATGTACACTCATATATGTCCTGAGTCAGGGCCAACTGTACCTGACTGACAATGCCGACATCCTGTCAGACAGGCTCATATAGACATACCCACCTCCCACTGACAATAGTCCCAGTCATCATACCAGGAGATATCACATGTAGAATGGCTGAACAGCTCCCCTTCAAAGCCAAAAGCATGGCAGCAATTGGATTACATTGTTTCCCAATATGTGTCATGCATGAACTACAGAACAAACAGACCCTGCACCTGAACAGTCTGTTTTGCCTCATCCTCTCCACAGGATCTGGAACCGTTGAATGTGTTACAGCAACATATGGCACTCCCCACAAGTGTAGGTGCACAACACACCATGGGAAGTATAGTTCAGTAAGCATATGAAGTCTGATCTGCAAGGCCATGGAGTCCATCATGGTTGAAGTCATACACAGAGCTACTGGAAGCTGACAAACACACAACCCTACCGACTGTGGTATGTTCATGTCCAGATCATGGTTCCCAAACATGCTAGACTGTTTGCAAGGTAGACACCCTGGACATACATCACTGAACAGAGCTACACATGTCCCACATAGACTTTGAATAGTCCTTTATCAACACCACTGACACATGTCGTATCCACAAAACCAACAATCTGTGCATAAATATGTGTTGACATATGAAGGAATGTCAATGTGTCCACAGATAGATCACACAAGGTAAGGATTACTGGGTCCTGTTCAAGCTGTTGACACCTGCCGACCCACATGGCTCATTCCTGGGATTGCATAAAACAAAGTGTACATACATTACCATGTCCAGTCTGATGATGTCAGCATCCTACAATATAGCAGGAGAATAGAACCCACCCAGTAAGGCATGTAGTGTGCTGTGTTAATGCATATGTCTCTTGTATCATACTATCGTTAGGTAGGGGTTTGAATCCTGCAAATGCTCATCGTGTGTGGGGGGGGGGGGTATGCAATTTCCTGTGAGAGGAGTGCCCATTTTGGTGACTAGGAAAACACATTAAAAGAGGTACATTCCACTTTGGAAAGTCTGATGATGTCAGCATCCTACAAATATAGCAGGAGAATAGAAGCCACCCAGTAAAGTGTATAGCATGCCATGTTAATGCGTATGTCTTTAGTATCATAACATAGTTAGGTAGGGGTTTGAATCCTTCAAGCGCTGATTGTGTGTGTGGGTGTATGTGTGCGATTTCCTGTGAGAGGCATGCCCATTTTGGAGACTGGGAAAACACATTAAAAGAGGTACATTCCTCTTTGGAAAGTCTGATGATGTCAGCATCCTACAAATATAGCAGGAGAATAAAAACACCCAGTAAAGCATATAGCATGCCATGTTAATGCGTATGTCTTTAATATCATAATATAGATAGGTAGGGGTTTGAATCCTTCAAACACTAATTGTGTGTGTGTATGTGTGCGATTTTCTGTGAGAAGAGTGCCCATTTTGGAGACTGGGAAAACACATTAAAAGAGGTACATTCCTCTTTGGAAAGTCTGATGATGTCAGCATCCTACAAATATAGCAGGAGAATAGAAACCACCCAGTAAAGTGTATAGCGTGCTGTGTTAATGTGTATGTCTTTAGTATCATAACATAATTAGGTAGGGGTTTGAATCCTTCAAGCGCTGATTGTGTATGTGTGTGATTTCCTTTGATAGGAGTGCCCTTTTTGGAGACTGGGAAAACAAATTAAAAGAGGTACATTCCTCTTTGGAAAGTCTGATGATGTCAGCATCCTACAAATATAGCAGGAGAATCTAAACCACCCAGTAAAGTGTGTAGTGCGCCGTGTTAATGCATATGTCTCTAGTATCATAACATCGTTAGGTAGTGGTTTGAATCCTGCAAACGCTGACAGTGTGTGTGGGGGGGTTTCTTTTGAGAGGTGTGCCCTTTTTGGAGACTGGGAAAACAAATTAAAAGAGGTACATTCCTCTTTGGAAAGTCTGATGATGTCAGCATCCTACAAATATAGCAGGAGAATAGAAAGCCCCCAGTAAAGCATATATCATGCCGTGTTAATGCGTATGTCTCTAGTATCATAACATAGTTAGGTAGGGGTTTGAATCCTGCTGACAGTGTGTGTGATTTCCTTTAAGAGGAGTTCCATTTTTGGAGACTGGGAAAACAAATTAAAAGAGGTACATTCCTCTTTGGAAAGTCTGATGATGTCAGCATCTTACAAATATAGCAGGAGAAGAGAAGCCACCCAGCAAAGCATGTAGTGTGCCGTGTTAATGCTTATGTCTCTAGTATCATAACATAGTTAGGTAGGGGTTTGAATCCTGCAATTACTTTGTGTGTGACACAGTTGGTCAATGCAGTGTTGGTTTTGCTTTTACTATGGTATGACATATCATGATTAAAACAGTATGTGCATTGCATACATCAGGTATCTGCATGGCAAATAAATATGTGTACATGTGACCTCACTCAGTACATAGGTGTGAAGCCTTCATACTACATGCATACATTTGTTTCCTTTGACGGATTGTGCCACTGCTTCTCAGATCGTAGGTCACATATGTATGTATGTGACAAGCTCGGCCACTGTAGTGATCTGTGTCCAAGGTCATCTGTGCCACACACACCCATGACAGTTACTATAGAGTACTGTGAGTGAGGGTACATGCCTGTGGTATATGTCAGACATGTTCATACACAACAACGACTGGCAATAATGGACAGTCATTATAAGTGTACAACAGCCCTGTGGATATGCATTCAGGCCCCTAATGTCTTATGTGACACACCGAGGGACTCCACAATACCTATGGATATGTGGATACCAAGGGACAGATGACATAACACGTGGCTGTATGTACACATTGTTACCCAACATACATGTTGAGGACTACCACCTATGTGGTACTGTCAGGATAGTATGTATAGTAAATGTGGATGACTATGCCATAGTCAGCTTACTGCTATACAGCATGTATTGGACAACAGGTATCTGTCTGTATGATACCCTTGTGTAGGATATGCGTCCCATCCAGGGAATGCATTGTAGGCCAATGCATGCATTTCCAGATGTGGATGGACATATCCCTAGTGTGTTTGCTTGTACCTAAGAGGGCTATATGCCAAACAGGTGTGGTCCCAGGTATGGGTGGCGGTCAATACCACTGGTCACTGTTATAGTATAGTACTGGAAGGGTCCAACTGTTACTGAGTTCCCTACAACTGTGTGTCATTTGTCAGGACATCATCTAATGATTGGTTATAGTCATGCTGTTGAGGTTGTATATACTACCAGACTGCAATTCATTGACAGGTATCAACAGTATCACCCACAGCATACTGTCAACCCATGTCATGCATACATGTGTACCCATGTTAGTCCATATCTGTAGTAGAATGCATACTGGCCATCGAAAGATACTAAGAGATGTTAACAATGTGTACAACAGGATATGTCACACGTCCCATGTGTCCACTATGCAGGTACATGCAGACAGTGCGCACCCACCATGTTCACAGTTGTACACCTGCTAATCTGTAATGCACACACCACACACATACTGTTCACTCACTAACATATGCTGGCAACACTGTACACTTCAGCCAAGTGGCACTTGGGTGGACAATACATACTTAGACCTAAAACTGGTGTAAACAATGCTACATTGACAGAGATGTGATGCATAATGCCTGCTCAGATATACCTACAAGGATATCATTACACTTTCCTGTTGACAACTTGCTAATATTGCTACACTGCTATAATGTCACCCTGTGCATCAGAACCATGTTAGCCTGTTCCTGCATCAATTTTACAGATGACAGGAGGTGGCACAGGTGTCATCATATGCACAGGGTGTGTTGTTGGTTTGCCAGAGCCCGACATTGACCCATCCAATCGACATGTGTGTGTGTGTGTGTGTGTGTGTGTGTGTGTGTGGGGGGGGGGACAACAGTACAGCATGGGCCAATGTTGATGTAATGTGTGTGTGTATGTGTGAGCCCTACTTGTTTGGTTAATGTGTGTGTGTCTGCATGCACACAGCTCCACCATGTGGCTGCCATATATGGGAGGTTGTGGGACAGCCACAGACTGTACCTGCTAGGCTGTACAGATCACTGTCTCTGGGCACGGACACGGTACCTGTGCCTGGCAGGGGTGCTACGGGCAGTATCGGGTACCAACCCTGACTGAGTACTATCATCAGAGGCAGAGGTATGATGACTGGACTCATGTCCCTGCTGGGACTGGCCAGAGCCATGTGCACGTGGTCTACTAGGATGGTCAATAGACAGGCCAGTGGTACTGCCACTATGGGAGTGGCTGTGATCTGTGTGCCATCCACGTCGACTGCCAGCTGTTGGTGTTGCTGGCATGGGTCTGCGTTGATGTCTCACCCGTCCTGCATGGTCCTGGCTCATGGAAGACACATTGTGGAGGGCGTCTATTGTCCCCCCCAACGTCTATCAATGACCTTGTTGAAATTCCAGATGATACCGGCAAGGTCACGGATGCTGTCATTGATAGTGCTGTAATGGGCCCTCTGCGCCCTTAGTCCCTGTCTGGTGTACCGTTCCATACGTGCCTATGCCTGCATTATAGCCCGGAACATACTGGAGGTTGTAATACCTTTGGGGGCACGTCTGCCAGGGGCAATATGACCAGTGGTGCTCCCCTGAGAACCCCTGGACATCCGCCTATGTAGTACCATTCCAGAAATCCGGCTATGGCTGCTGTGAGGGGATGCAAGTGCCATGGGTACCACACTCTTCTGGTCAATGCCAACTGTATGCTAAGGCCATTGGTGATGAGGGATGTATCAGCAGTATGAGTGTGCGCATAGATGGGGTTGAATGCTGTGATACTGTTGATTAGTGGACCAACGACAGACCCTGTCAACCTTCCTGTGCCAAAATACATGTCTCATCATCTCCACTATTAGTGGCAGTGACTTCAGGTTCCCTGCTGCTTTTAGCCACCCCAAACTCAGCGCCTGTGAGAGGAAGACAGGAAACACACTTTACAATTTGTACATGATGTTTGCACACATGAACACATGCACACATGAACACATGCACACATGCACACATGCGCACATGCACACATGCACACATGAACACATGAACACATGCACACATGCACACAAATACACTACTCACTACAGCACATACACACACACACACACACACACACACACACACACCAGCAATCCAACACATACTCAGTAATGGGTGAAGGTGGGTGCCAGTTTCACAATGCAAACAATCACCTCACACGTGTCAGCATGCAGAATATGTGTTACTCAAGACCATGCAGTGCAAGTGTAGATGGCCCTATTTAATGACATTATACATGGCTTTGATGCATGTGTGTAGTTGTTCAGTGATTGGCTACACCCTGGAACACAATGTGTACATGGACACAACATTGCTGTGCATGTATTATCAGCTCTGCAATGTCCTATGCACCATCACTCACAGGTATACATACCATGGCTGCATGTGTTATCTGTGTGGCACATAGATTGTCATGTGTGATTACAGTGTCTGTGTCTATAGCAGATAATAGTGGGCACAGGTGTAGCACATGCATGCTATGTACACACATGGGATGAGTGGTGCATGTAGATGTGAAGGAATCCCAATGCTCAACATGGCACTTGTACAGTGGTTATGGTTGCAACATTAAACACCACACATACCCAATGTGTGTCATGTGACCTATACACCCAGTAGCATTCCAGGACATATATGTGACACTTTGTACAGATGGCGACTGCTCTGGATATTGTGTATACTGGCATATGTAAGCACACACACAACATGCTATGCATATTGTGTATAGGTGCATATGTTTGCACACACACAATATTGAGGTGCAAAGCAATGACTGCTATGTGTAGTACAGTGGTCACTGTAACTGGATGGGGTGTAGTACCATGTGCCATCATCATCATGCATCTTGTGGTCACTCATGGCTACTAATGTGTGACAGACCACCACCTAGCATGCTGTACCTGAACTGCAGTGCCGTGGCTATGTTCACAATTACACAGACACTTTGTACATGGGTGTGTGAGGTGCCCAATAGGAAGCATTGCCTAACACGACTGTGTTATGTGTTGAAGAGTGTTGCACAGCCCCATGATAGGCCTCTACCCCTGAGGTACATCATGTGTGTGTGGATGACATGTGGGATACTGAAGTGTGACCTTACAGCGGGTGTGTGGTAACATCATATGTAGCATGCTTTTGTGCACTGCGTATGATAAACGTGTTATGTTGTGTTCAGCTGTAGCAACTATGCCTATCCAATGTGCAGTACGGTGTTGCCACAACTGTGTCGGATGCTCTGTGTATTGCATGTCATTGAGGCAGCTACTGACGTTACTGAGCTGTGCAATATCTTACAGCAAACATGCATGGCATGCATTATGTGTAGGTCTGTTACGTGTACAGTACATGGCCTACACCTCACCTATGACATGCACATTTCATTACCAACATTGCAGTTATACCACACTCACCAGCATGGATCGTCTGCCCTGCTGTCACACCACAGGGACCTACGAGAATATGAGAGAGTTTGTCAGTGGCCACAACTGTGGCATTGCTACAGTGGGTATGCTAAACTACAGTGGAACAACAGTCAACAGTCACAGGTGTAGAGATAATATTCCAAATATCAGTATTGCATGACACTAGGCAGCACAACTGCTAAACACACAGTACACATCTCACGTAGACATAATTTAACAATACAGTTAACTGTAGTCTACAGATAGGGCATGTTACCTGCTTGCTCCATGTGAACATGCTGGGTGTCTCCAGCCTCCATGACAACACATGTCACAGGTTATTGCTGCTGTTGTCTAGGAGCCACCATGCTTAGGAGCAGCTCCTCCACTCTGCTGAGGGGGGGATGAATGGCCACCCCACCACCTGTGGCAAGCTGTTGTCTTTGGATATCAGACGCACTCTGCTGGACATGTCTAATTAAATCACTGCAGTGATGGCGTACCTGCTCATATGTCCGGTTATGCATGCCTATGTCATTTACCCGATGAACAAGATCCTGCCACAGTGCAGTCTGCTCCTGCTAGTGCTGGCTGCTTCGGGAAAACAGCATTGTGTACTGCTGCACCAGGCTTTGGACAATTTCATCTTCCTCTGCTGCTGTATATGATGGGTTGCGTTGGTGGGCCATCTGGCTGAAAAAGATATGAACAATATGTGTGAGCGAGTCCTGTGGCACACTTTAAACCTTTAACCAAAGATATCACTTTAGTGACATATATACCATCCATTTCTCTGTCAGGGGTTACACGCGTTCACTACCACTTATTGGTTCTCAGGCCACAACTGACTAACAGTGCCTGGCATACTCCATATATCACACCACTATACAACAGTACCCGGCACTCTATTTGTGGCACAATGCACAACCTCGACACAGGGGTATATATCACGTCAATGCACGAACAGAGATGTCATCCATTGCAATGAATGTAAAGTACAGTTACAGTAGTACCAGTCAACCACCCTAGTCATTGATGCCATAGCCCTGCCTAACATATGTGTACAGTTGTTACTATAGGCGGCATACTGCTGTAACAGAGTATATACATTGCTGGATACACACGTATACCCTGTAACACACATATGATTACAGCCATGGTACAGGCATAATTACACACACATCAGACAAACATACAATGCACCACTGTATGCCAACAGAGATGAGCATTACCTGTGTACCATACAATACTCTGTGCCACTACTTATAAACCCTTATGCCTGAGTTTTGTCCTCTGTGCAGACTACAGGAAACACACAAGACAGTGTTTCCAAGCAATGTGAACACACACCATGCTGTGCTGTTTAGGCCTACAGCTTCGGGTAGTACTACAGTTCCTATGGGAGTTGGATTCACCAGCAGTACCACTAACTAAGCATACATGTATTGCTTTAGCCTACAATGAGACACCATGGTCATCAACAAGAAACTACGTCACATCGTATGCCATACTACTATGTCTGCCTAAAAGTACAATATACATCTTTCCCTGGTGTCACAGCTAAGATAGACACTACCATGTCAGATACAACTTCACACTAACCTATCACACCTTTACAGACCTTGCACACATTCAGCGTTACACTTATTCAACCTCACATAGCAGGTATTGCATTGAGTACATGTGTGAATGCATAGTGTCATAAATAGGTTATATGCTATTAGCCCTAGGGCCTACGGCAGCCTAGCCATGTGCTACCTTGGCCTTTGACACACATGTACTTTGATTTCACTTGCCCCTGCCAACCAGAACCACAGAGGGGGTTCCTGGGGTGTATTACCAATCTCCCAAACAATCATCAGGGGTATTTATGACAACTGCTAATGAAGAGCCTTGTTTGCTATTGCTATGTGGTCTATTCCAGTGTATGGCATATCTCTGAGATAGGAACCTATCCCTCCAGCATGTGCTGTTTAGTGAGCTGACGAGGTTTAGGGCCCTAGAGAGTGTATCCCGGAGGGATTGTGATATGTTGCCATGGTGGTTTGTCACCCAGCTATGGGTGTGACATACCTCTGTATGTCTGGCAGAGATCACCTCTGTGTGGCCGGTATGCAATACAGTTTAGATGTGGTTTTGTGAGTCAGTCTGCATAGGGCATCTGTTTGTGGCCAGTATTACCCTCTGTAAGGTATGTCTGTGGCCTTTCCACCTGCTGTAGTTGTCATGTGAGGTACATACCACACAGGGCATTGTGATGAGTAGAGGGAAACACTGACCTATATTTCCCTAGATGACACACCTGTTGTCATGACACATACCACACAGACAGATTACAGGTCTAGTATGGCACTGTCTTTATCAAAGAGGTGGCTACTGTCTACCTGTGTCCAGTGTTCCCTTATCACACCTTCGGTGTTGGGTAGATCTCTACCTATGTGGTAGTTAATGGGTACAGTGTTTTGGAAAGGAGGAATGGCACTGCAGTATCAACACTTGTCTACAGTCCATGCCTTGGTCACCACACACCTGTTCACCTGTTGCAGTACATATGGCCCCATGTCTCTCTCTCTCTCTCTATATATATATATATATATATATATATCTATGTATAAATATATCTACTGATATATATATATATATATATATATATATATATATATATATATATATATATATATATATATATATACATACATGTACACATCCATTGCTGTACACATAGATGTACATATAGGCACATGTACAGTCCACCTTTCATGGTGGGGATATCAGTTATGCGACAGTTGTGGGATGTACAGTTATGTGATTATATTGCACAGTGTTGTGCAGAATGCATGTGGGTGTCCTCAGCCCATGTAGCTTTAGCAGGCCTCACTGGCTGTAACACAGCAGATCTGACAAATCAGTCCCACAGCGTTTAACCAGCACATGA
Organism: Protopterus annectens; assembly: GCF_019279795.1. NCBI lineage: Eukaryota > Metazoa > Chordata > Ceratodontiformes > Protopteridae > Protopterus > Protopterus annectens. The sequence goes on from NC_056728.1 coordinate 1,822,619,633, forward strand.
TATATATCAGCACTGCATGCTGTTTTCTATGCCACACACTATGACCTACATATATATATGCACATAACAACCTTCAACAACAGATATCTGTCCACCCTTCACTAACAGTTGCAGTATGTCCCTTGCCCTATGCACATATGCAGATACAGATAGATACATACTGCTGCCACACATGGATGATTTTCAGTGTGTCGAGTACTCTTCAGGAACATCTACTACATGCCAACACATACATATGAGTTACACATACCTTACCTTTGTATTTCACTGCTCCATCTGTTACAGTTTTGTAGGTTGTTTTTTTTTTTGGTTGGTTGTTTGTTTTGGGTTTTCTCCCTCTGTTTCTGTTTCTGTCTCGGTTTTTCTCTCTCTGTTGACTTTGTCTCTGTCTGTGTCTCTCTCTCTCTCGCTCTCGCTCTTTATCTCCCTGTACCAGCAATGATATTATTGCATGTGTGAACAGCAGGTACAGCCTGCTTTTCTAGTTATCTACACTTGTGCATGTGACAGCCTCTGCACCAATTGCTGCCCACCATTCAGTAATTGCATGCAGCCTGCTGTGTGGTGATTGCATTACTCACTGTGATTGCAGCCCACTGCTATAAAATGCTAGATTAGGTAGGCATAGCCCTTTCAGCTTTCCAAGGTGGGGCCCATGCTTGTTTGCTCTGGACACCATTGTGTCAGTCAGAAGGTTGGTATATGTCTCTTATCTGAAGCTAGGGTTGTAGCCAGTGATATGCATGTTGTACTCAAACCTGAATGTTGCTGCTTCCAGTACACACTTGTCAGTGTAGACGTACTCACCCCTCCAAATGCTAACACAGAATACATGGGAGTATGTACTTTCTTTCTGAATTAGACATTTAACTGCCATACAAATGTGGTTAGTGCACTGTATTCCTGTGGCACATGCAGTGTTTGTGAACTGCTATACTGTAATTATTACGTTACTCACCTCTGAACAGTTTGTGGTTTGTTTGTGTTGCAATTAGCACAGGCTGCTCAACACAACTGGACATATTTCAGTACTAAGTATGCCTACCTACACCCTGTTTTTTTCCTGAATACGCAGGTGTGTTGTACCTTTGGGTAGGGGTGCAGAACTGCAAAGAGCATTTTTTATTATCATGTGAGGTTTATCTTGCTGAACATACAGGATTGCTGTGCACCTGTTAGTCTATCAAGGCAAGTAGTCTGTCTGCGTAGCTCCCACCTGTGGACATATCCAGATGGTAGCTAGAGGTTAGCCTATTATACTTTGTCTGTGCACCACACCAGTCTTTTCAGCACTGGCACATTGGCATTGTCACAGTTGGTTGTTAGCAGTACATGGCTACATCCTATGATATTTCTGTGTTGTACTCCTACATAAGGGCATACTTGTAGAACTCCTTCCAAAGCTATTTGCAGAGTGTGTAACAGCAGTAATGCTGATATGCCTGTGTGTTTCTGCCTCTGCCAGGCCTCAGATACTATCAGGTATGTATTTGAATGGCCTCAGTGAAAGGTACATATACGTTAGATACACCTGCAATATATTACAGACATATCACAGTTGAGACTTTCTTGGGAATTAGAGCATATGTATACCTATACCTTTTCTGATGTGCAAGCAGTGTCTACTCTCACCTATCGAGATTATTCATTACGTGTGATTCCTCACTTGTCTGCCTAAAGTTAGTACTTTCCAGAGTGATTCAGCTAACATTTGTTTACAAATCAGGGACATCCCTGTAAAGCAGTCACAGTTGGGGTATCTGGCCTCTGCCCTAATCAACTTTGCCAGTATTTATCCTGGTCTGATACTGTGTGGTGTTTGTAAGGTGCTACTGTAACATTATTCCCTGCTAGGATGGCTGGTTCTCCTTTCACAGTCATGTCATGCAATTCCACAACCACTGCTGGTAAAGACCCACAGAACAGGATTTGTGTTATACCATTCCTAATTTCCATTTACATCCCCTCATTGTGATGCATGATATATTTATGTCAGCACCAAGTTATTTGCATAGCTGCTGTGGCTTAGTGGTAATTCATGTAGTCTATTGTGTCAATGGTCTGGGATTTAAGACTGGCAGAGGTCTTTTCTTTTGCTGCTGAGCAGAACAAGGGCCCTTCCATAGAGTGACTAAGGCACTTTTAAGCAGTTGTAAGCGGGTTTGCGCTGGTTTGCACAATGCTTAGCGATGCTTAGCTAAGTGCACACATGTGCACACTTGCTTAAACCCGCTTACTACTGCTTAAAAGTGCTTACCCCCACTAACCTCCGCGCTAATTTCTTTTAAAGAAAGGAAAATGGGGAGATAGGAAAGTGGTGAAAAAGGGGGCACAAAGAGGAACAGACAGTAGGTAAACAAGCTCGGGATGTGCAGGACAGGTGTAGGGAAGGTCCATAGTTGCCCATTTCTTTACCAGCAACAGCTGTGCATATGCAATAAATTTGTTGTGAAATTTTAAACCTTCCACCCCTGGGAGAGCGGTGAAGACAACAAAGTATGTTGTATTGCCAATTATAATTATCAGTTTACATGTCCAGAGGACGCATGTGCGAAATGGGCAGCTATGTATGGGGCATCATTTTTTTGTGGGTACAGATTGCCCTTTTTTTTTCAGGTGAGAGTGGAAAGTGAGGTAGAGGAAGTAGGTATGTTTGGGGAGGTAGGTTGGGGAGGTAAACAGACAAGACAGACAAGACGCATACAGGGGCAGTGTATGACACATGGGGTGGGTGAACACAATTGATGGGGATGGATGTTTGGAAATCGCAAGCCCATGAGCCCACAGATGGTAACAGTGGAACTGAGATCCCCACCCATACACGAGGGTGGCTGTGCTGGGGGCTGCGTAGGATGGGCAGGCTCACCCGGGAGATGCACCACTCTCACCTTGAGCTGGCATAGGGGATCAGCAACTGAACACTAGATCTCCCTACGCACCACAGCCCGGACCCTTCGAAGGGTGACAGGTGGCCCTTCTCTGCCCACGCTTGCACGGGGGGGGGGCGAGCCCCATCCCCTGCAGCGCTTCCACCCGAAGGTGGCACAGGACCAACAGAGGAGGGGAGCCCAGGCTAGGCACTGGACCTGCTGGTGCCAGGTGCACTCGCCAGCTGAGGAGGTACAGGTGGGTCCGCTGGGACCGGCCTTCCCATATGTTCTGTGATTAGGTGTGTTTAATTACAACATAAACAACAGCATTCCAGATTAGTTGTAACAGCATGCAGTAATATTCCCATTAACCCAACACACCAAGGTTCCAACAGTTGAACAGCAAGCATAACACATGTATATATTGAATGACAGTGGATATTCCAACAGCATGCAGGGATGTTTGGTAGCAACAGGCCACCATGATTGTGGGGTTTGAACAGGGCACATGCATCAACGTGAATGCAAATATTTATAGAACAACAGGACATATGTCCCAACAAATATTTAAGATTATACATACCCATTGAGGTGTGGAATTGCATAGTTTATGCACATACAGTAGGGTGTAGAAAAAACCTTGATTAACATCTTATAATTACTTTTAGTCTACACTACATTCTTAGTGACTGCAGGTGTATATCCCCTACATGTATTATTACACTTGCCCCCATGCATTAGGTTGTGTAATGGGTTTGGCTAGTTCAATATATGCCTGACCTATATCTGACATACTAACTGTCCAAGATGCAGAAGTTACTGCTACATATTCCTTGATTGCATTTATATTTCTTTATCTACATATATGGATGTTTTCACATGAGATTTTCACTTCTATTTGTACAGAACCTGCATTTCTTGACACACACTCACATTTCTGGGGAACAAATTAACATGCTACTCGTGTGCCAGATTTACTTATGCATGCCAGCCAGTAACTGACTGTTGAGGACTGTATATATGCTTCACAGCTACTAGCACTTCCATCACCCACTTTATATGGGACTGCACAACTCTGAGTTGCCAGCACTTTTTAAAACAGTACTATTTGTATAATGCAAGGGTACAACGACATTTCAAACTAAGTGACACAGACACACTCTGGGTTTTTGACCTTTAGTAATGACATTACACGCTTTTCCACAGGCTCACTCCTTTATTTGTTATAACGGTGCATATGGAAGACATATTCAAGACATATTATACCTTTATTAATAGGTTAGAACACTCATTTTCAGGCTCACTCACTTATTTTATATGACAGTACCTGCAGATATATTATTCCGGACATATGTTACCTTTCTTAATGGGTTACTACATTCTTTTTCTGGCTCTCTGACTTTTTATCTGACAGTACATGCAGAGGAGTTATTCAGGCCATTTATGGCTGTATTATTGGACTACAACACTTTATTTCATGCTCTCCCCCCAATTTTATATAACAATACATGCAGAATAATCACTAACCTGCCTGGTGGTGCAGCCTTAGCAGCCTATCTGCATAGGCTTGCTGATTTGCAGCACGGTCACCTGCAGCTGTAAAGTAAATTAAGGGATATTGAGACATACCTATCCTTTATACAAAATCAATTATCAAGTCCTACATACTGCATTTCATGGCTACCTACTCAGTTGTGGGGCATCCTGCATCCCACGGGCCTCCTGTATCCATTGGTTCAGGCGGTCCTGCTTCCATCTCTTCAGGTCTGCATGGTGGTGACGGACCTGCTCATCAGTCCGAGGAATGCCTGTGACACTGGTGAGGTCATGAGCTAACCGGTTCCAAGCCTCTGCCTTGTACTCCATCCCTTGGAACTGGCCCTGCAGGAGTCTTGACTCATGATGGTGGACAATGAGCCAAACCATGTATTTCGACTCCTTGATGCCCCAACGTTGCACTCGGAAGCGTGTACCCTCTCCTGCACCAGCCATTCTAACTGCAGATGTGAGCTACAATCAGTTATGGTGAGTATTCCCGCCTATGGGGCTTAAATATGCCGCATTTCCCACACTTTTTTTGTGATTGGCCATTTTTGAAAATTCTTGGCTGACTGCAGACCTGCTTAGTAATGGTTAATCTACCATTACTAAGTATCTGTATGTTAACAGTGGCTGTTTTACCTAAGTTGTCATGGCTTAGTGGTTCTGTGCTTTGATTATGATGCACAGAGTCCTGGGTTTGAACTTTGCCATTCATTTTATTTTCATATTGTCCAGACAGGCTAGGGGGTGTGGCTGCGTTTAAGCAACTTTGCTCTACGTTGCTCCACGTTGCCCTATGGTGCACTGGTTGGCGTGGCGCGCACGTCCGCAAACACATTGCATTGGTTAAAGCGCTATTTCGCTATGGGCACCTCCATTGCACTGGGTACAGTGCTCTTAAACTTTGGGCAACTCTATTGCGCTGGGTAAAGCGCTGCTTAACTGCAAGCAATTATGTATCAGGATCCTTTAAAAATTGAATATTTTGTTCACTGATACATTGGCCATTTCACTGCTTTTACTGATATTTTAATCATATGTGTCAGGTATTATTCCATGTACTGATTTAAAACATAAATAAGAAAGGGAGTGGTGGGGCTCGAACAGTGAATACCTCTTCTTTGTGTGAACGCTCTACCATTAAGCTATTGCTATTTGGTGTGATTTGCATAAACATTCTTCCATGTCGGAATTGCTAACTATAGCTAAGCAATGGGCACACCCACGCACACATGTGCAAATACGGGCAGCTATTTCAGGAATTAAAAAAAAATTAAATTAATTTTTTACTTTTCATAACTGTGATGGGGGTTTACAATGTCAGGGAGTGTGGTGTTGGGTGCAAGGACATTTGAGCGGACTTGCTCTTGTGTACTTTCATTTTCCTTTAACAAACCTTGCAGGGGTGTGGCCGTTTAGACTGCTCCGCAGTCAGACACGCTCCCTGCTTTCCTACCCGGTCCGTGTAAGACTTACGGTTGAGTCAGCGTGCCCTCATGAATATTCATGGCACGCTGACATCATACCGTTCAACTGCAGCCTCTGAGTAAGACTTATTAAGTCTTACACAGAGGATTCATGAATCCGAGGGAATGTGTTTTTCTGTTATGTTAGAACTGTACTACTAAATTATTTTAAGTTTCTGTGTGAACTCTGAACTCTTGAATGGCACTGTGGTGTAGTAGTATTGTCTTGTGTGTTTTTAGTATTTATTATTAACTATTTTTAAACCCTTTTCTACTGTGGCTGGTTTATGTAGAGATAAATTAAGCTGTAGAGTACATTGCATGCTTATAAGTGATCCTGTAATACATCCTTCCAATAAGAATTGATTGCTTAGTTACACTACTATTAGATATTAATATTGCACAGTAATAATTGGACACCCTTTTAAGGGCCTTTGGGTAGCTAATAATTATTAGGTGGTGGTGGCATTAATTACTACCGTGTAGTCTGGGCATAGGGGCACAGCTGGAGAATCTGTGTCAGCCTTTCCCAGAAGTGTCTATGAAGTTGTATAAATACTCATCTCAAAGTGTGTGTGTGTGTGTGTGTGTGTGTGTGTGTGTGTGTGTGTGTGTGTGTGTGTGTGTGTGTGTGTCAGCTACTTGGGAAAGGGACACAAAGCACTGGTTGGACAGAGATGGTACTGGAGGTTAGCTTGCCAGATAGGCTGAGATCTGGACCCTATAGCTGTGCCAGTGGGGAGACTTATTGGGGACCTGGGGAGCAAGGGAGTGACTAGCCCCGGACTGACTGTGATCTCTGTGTGCTCTTAAGGGAAATTGCACTTTACTGTGTGTATTTGTTATCCTTTCCTATCATATGAGACACCCTCTCTGGTGTTAGTGGTGAGGATTGAGGCTCCTTGATTGCTGGGCTAGGGCACGGGCATCACATTGTGGTTTGCAGTGGTTGGGATATCCACATCACATATTAATTAGTTGACAAATACTAATTGGCTTGTAGTGGTGTGGATAGAGTGAATCCTGTAGCTTATGTACAGTGATCTCTGAAGGTGTTTTGTACTCTAAAACAGCCATGCAGTGAATACTCAGAGTTCAGATCACAATTGTTTAATTTCTTTTGTTAGCTTAGTTAGTTAGGGTGAGCAGGCATCATGTCAGCAGAGGAGTATGGAAAGCTGACAAGGAGCCAGCTGGTGATGTGCCAAGCTAGGGGACTGGTGCATGGAAACCTGACTAAGGCAGACCTGATTGTAGCCTTGGTCACAGCTGCATTAGCAAACAGCATCCAGGAGGACAATCAGACTGGCAGTGGAGATACAATATCCTCGGAGAATGGACAGCTGAACCTTTCTGCAAAGGACAATCAGACTGGCAGTGGAGATACAATATCCTCGGACAATGGACAGCTCAATCTTTCTGCAGTGGACTTAAAAATCCAGCTGGAGCTGAAGAGACTTGAGTTAGAGGCTAGGCGTTTGGAGATAGAAGCCGAAGAAAAGAAGCATCAGAGGTGGCATGAGAGGGAAATGCTGACTCTTTGCCAGAGTCATGGAGTTAATGGGGAAGGGAGTAAATGTACCCCAGAAGCACAACAGGTCAGTAAACTTTTTCCACAGTTTAAAGAGGGGGATAATTTTGATAGTTTCATTCATATGTTTGAGAGGGTATGCAAACAGTATAGTGTTGACCAAAGGCTCTGGGTATGGTTCCTGACCCCCTTACTCCATGGTAAAGCTGTAAATGCATTGGCTAAAATGGCTGACTCTGTCTGTTTTGATTATACTGCTGCAAAATGTCTTTTAGAATGTTTTAACCTAACACCTGAAATTTATAGGAAAAAGTTTTGTGAGCACAGATGCAAGGCAGATGAAAGTGTATGTGAATATATTGCTGAACTGAGCACTTATTTTCATAGCTGGGTGAGTGGATGTCAGGTCACCACTTCTGAAGGGCTGGCAGACCTTTTGGTGAGGGAACAAGCCCTTAGCACTTTGCCTGAGGACATGAGGATCTGGTTAGCTGATAGACAATGTGCTACTTCAGATGAGTTGGTGAAGAAGGGAGACCTATACCTGGCAAGCAGGGCAGCCCTGCACAGAAAGGGGACTCCCAGTACTGCTCATGGGTCTAAAGGAACCCATGGTGAGCAGCACAGACTGCCCCAACAGAATCTGCCAGTAGCAGGGGAAGCCACTAGTCCAGGTACATGTCCAAGAGCTAGGGTTAAATGTTTTGAATGCAACCAGTGCGACCATGTGGCATACAAGTGTCCACAGAGGCAAGGTGGGGAACCAAAGGTGAGGGAGCCTGTAAGTGGGAAAGACAAAATGCCAATAGTAGGTTATCTTGAGACAACAGGGGTACTAAACTACCATTCTGCAGATGTCCTGAGAGGGAAGGATTTGAATGAGGCAGTACCATGTACTTATGCAGTTACATGCAGTGAGGCTAGGAGACAAGCATGTGGGTCTGGTAGCCTGGGGGAGACCCAGACAGATTGCATACTTGCAGCCAGGACTGGTGAGGTGGTTACTTCAGGAAGGGAGCTACTTTGTAGCAATGAGACTGAATGAGAGCCACAGTTGCTTGTGGGTACTGATGGTCCCTTGGACAGAGTGACTGCAAAGGTAGATGTGAGTAATAGTACCCAGGCTGACAGTGAGGCACCATTGTCAGAGGATGCCAGACTTCATGTGGAAGGGAAGCTGGGAAGGGTTACAATGAGAGAGTTGAGGCAGGCTCAGCTCTCAGACCCTACATTGCAAGGCCTGAGGCAGGTAGCTAGGGAAGTACATGATTCTCAATGAAAGAGGGGATCTGTATACTGGGACAAAGGGTTACTATACAGAGAGTGGACCCCTGAGGGAGGGCTAGAAGGTGAGAGAGTATTGCAGTTGGTAGTGCCTAGAGCCTTCCATCTGGTGCTTCTAGCCATAGTTCATGATATTCCCTTTGCAGGTCATATGGGCATAAAATGTACAAAGAGGCATATTATGCAGAACCTCTATTGACCTGGAATTTCCAGAGATGTAACAGGGTACTGCTAAACCTGTGAGCAGTGCCAAAAGGTAGGCAAGGCAGGAGACAAGGTGAGAGCTCCTTTGGGCCTTTTTTAGGCAAGGTTCAAATGACAAAACCACCAACATGACAAACACAAACATGCAAAATCTGAGGGTAATGCTACTCAATGCTAGAAGTCTAAACCTCAAAATGCACTCTCTTGAGGCACTCCTAAAAATGGAAAACATTGATATCTGTGCAGTAACCGAGACCTGGTTCAAGGCTCCAGAGAACACCCCAGCAATACCAAGCTACAACTCTTACCACTTTTCAACCACAAAACCAGGACCGAAACACGAAAGGTGGAGGAGTGTCTTTATTCAACAAGGACATTCCCACCTCCAGGCTAGTCACCCAACATAATGGAACTGAAATTCTCCAGGTGCAACTGACACTAGGTAAGGCTGCAATCCAAATTGTAGCTTGCTACAGATCCCCCACCATGGCCCAAGAGTTCCACCACACCTTACTAAACATATTGGAAAATATTAAGATACAACCAAACACCCTAATACTGGGAGATTTCAACTACCCCACAATTAACTGGGAAAACTACTCGGTACCAACACCTTCGCCCAACGTTTCTTGGAATTCATTAATTCCAATGCCCTAGACCAACCAATTCATAGTCCCACCAGGGGTTCAAATATCCTAGACCTGGTCGTTACCAACATGGGAAATAGATGCTCCACACCAGTGGTGACCCCCTCGTTGGTCAGGTCTGACCATAAACTAATCACCCTTGACATCCACAATCCATCCCCACCCTCCAGTAAGGAAACCACATTAAAAACATCGCCAAAGCCAACTTCATGCTACTCAAGTCAGAAGTGACAAACTTCACGACACCCATGCAGAAGGGAACTGAATGTTCAATGGCTGAATCCTACACTAAGGCACTGTACAAGCACATACACTCATGCATGAGTCATGCCATCCCTAACAGAACCAGGATGCTCTCCTCCAAAAAAAGGAAGCCAATCTGGTGGTCCCCAATCATAAACAAAATATACAACAGAAGGAAGAAACTGTTACAGAAAAGAGGAAAATCCCAAGATGTAAAAAACTCCATTACCAGCCTTAGCAAAAAGCTGAGATCCCTCATAAAATCCTCTAAAGCTAGTTACGAAAATAGAATTGCTAAAGATTCCAAAGACAACCACAGGGCATTCTATACATATGTCAGAAATATAAGTGGCAATGCTCAGATCTGCTCTGAGCTACAACAGAATGGCATTAAATATACCGATCCCAAGGATATCGCCAATATCCTGGCAGATCAATTCAGTGCCAATTTCACCCCCCCCTCAACCCCTAAAGGGCCCATCCCAATACCGGAGGATTGCCAAACTCCAGTTATCACAGCCACACAGGTAAAAAATGCACTCTCCAAAGCTAAAAATACAGCATCCATGGGACCAGATGATATACTGGGCTGTGTACTACATGAACTACAAAATGAACTGACACCTCACCTAAGCGTCATGTTCAACCACAGCCTCACCTCAGATTTCATGCCCACTGAATGGCACACAGCTACAGTCATCCCACTTAATAAGGGAGGATCCACCCTGGATCCAGGGGACTACCTCCCCATCAGTCTGACAAGAATGGTCTGCAAGGCCATGGAATGCATTATCATGGAATTTATAAACAAGGACATTGGCAATCTTCAAACATTGGACCCCACCCAGTTTGGGTTCATGAAGGGCCGATCCTGTCTCCTCAACCTGATTGATTTCTTTGACTCAGTCTCTAGAGACGTGGATGAGGGTAAGGTGATCCACACAGCCTATCTGGACCTTGCCAAGACCTTTGATACCATCCCCGACTCTGGAATCATAGATAAACTTACCAAGCTGGGCATTAATCCCTACATCACTCGATGGGTTGCCAATTGGCTTACTGGCAGAACACACACTGTAAAAATATCCAATTCCAGATCCAGCTCCAGACAAGTGACAAGTGGAGTACCTCAGGGTTTAGTCCTGGGACCGCCCTTGTTTGGCAACTACTTCTCTGAAGTACAGGCCAACACTAAGGGACTCTAGCTAACAAAGTTCGCAGATGACTGCAAACTGGGAGCTATTATAGATTCCCCAAATGATGTAGATATCCTACAAAAAGGCCTTACAGAAACATATGCTTGGTGCCAGAGTCATGGACTTAAGCTCAATGCCAAGAAATGTATAGTTATCCCCTTTGGGAAAAAACACATACCCATGAACAACCACATAGGCGGCAATACTCTAAACACTGAAAGTGTGATGAGAGACTTAGGAACACAGGTGGACAGTGGTCTCACCTTTGATAACCACATTGCCACAACAGTGAGGAAATTCTTCTATGTGGTACATCTCATCACAAAGGGCTTTTCATCCAGAAAGAAGGAGGTCATTGTCCCACTGTACTCATCCCTCATTAGACCCATTATAGAGTGCAACACCCCATTTGGTATGTACCTCACAAGACATCTGCAACAGTTGGAAAGGCCTCAGAAATATCTCACTAAAAGAATCACAGGCTTAAAGCAGGGGCCCTATGCCAACCATCTAAAAAAAACTCCAGCTACACTCTGTTGCATATCGCCTACTCAGAGGCGACCTTTGCTTATCTTACAAGGCTATGTCTAACCCTGAGCTTTTGGACATGCTCCACCTAAAGAAATCCCAATCCCTCAGAGCCACATGCTCCAGGGAACTAAACCTCATCATCACAATGAGCAAGACATGCTGGAGGGATAGGTTCCTGACCCAGAGACTCCCATACTCTGGAATAGACTGCCCATACATGTCAAGCAGAGCATCTCTTTGGCCCTCTTCAAATGGAACCTTGACAATTGGATGGGAGATAGGAAATTCACCCCAGGAATCACATCATTTTCCCTAATAGACAGGGGTCCAGTGAAGTAAACACTGTGGGTATAAACAACCAGGGAATTGTCATGGCTAGGCTTGTATAGGCCCTAGGGCTGATAGCCTAGTACCAACCTATGAACCTATGAACTTATGATGCCTTTGCCTGTGACTGAGGTGCCATTTCTGAGGGTAGCTATGGATATTGTGGGTCCTCTGAGTATCCGAAGTTCCACAGGAAAAAAGAATATCCTAGTGGTAGTGGATTATGCTACACAATACCCTGAGGTGGTGGCTTTGTCCTCCAGTGAGACAGAGAAGGTGGAAAATGCTTTGTTAGAGATTTTCAGCAGGGTAGGTTTCCTAAAAGAAATACTGACTGACCGAGGTGCCAGTTTCATGTCAGACCCGCTGGCTTGTCTGTGGAAGTCCTGTGGGGTGAAGCACATGAAGACCACCCCCTACCATCCCCAGACTAATGGTCTTGTTGAGAGGTTAAACTCTGCAATCAAGTCCATGCTATGGGCATTTGCAGATAAGTTTAAGAGGGAGTGGGACAAATATTTGCCCCATCTGTTGTTTGCGTACAGAAAGTTTCCCCCGGAATCCACAGGTTTTTCACCCTTTGAGTTGCTGTATGGGCATTCGGTGAGGGGACCTTTAGATTTAATTCGAGATGAGTGGGAAGGTGAGTGTGAATCTCACAAGGAGTCTGTTGTGGCATATGTCCTAAACCTGAGGACAAGGCTCAGGCAACTCATGGGCTTGGCCCAGGAGAACCTGGCAGAAGCCCAACAACAGAAAAAGGTGTGGTATGACAGGAATGCTTGAGCTAGAGAGTATGCTGTGGAGCTGCAGGCAATGGTTCTCATTTCTGTCAGACACAACAAGTTGCAAGCAGCTTGAGAGGGTCCCTACAAGGTGGTAAGAAAGGTAAGTGATGTTAACTACATGGTGGAAGTGCTAGGCAGATGGCAGGGGCACAATTTGTGCCATGTTAACATGATGAAACCTTACCATGATAGGGAGGCCTTTGTGCTGAACATTTGCATTGGATTGCAGGAGGAGTCTAAGGGAGATCTGGGGACTGATCTCCTCAGTGAGGCTCAGGCTGACACCTCAGTGGAAGGGGTAGCAACATCCCAGCAGCTATCTCCTACCCAGGTTCGGGAAATACAAGCAGTGTTGCAGGAATTTGGGGGCATGTTCACTGGGAAACCAGGGTGCACCCACCTGGTGCAGCACCAGGTGGATACAGGACCCTGAAGGCCTATTAGGCAGGCCCCTTATAGGGTGCCTGAAAGAGTCAGACAGACCCTGAGGGAAGAGGTACAGGAGATGTTGGAACTAGGGGTGATTCAAGAGCCCAACAGTCCCTGGACCTCCCCAGTGGTGCTGGTGCCAAAGAAGGATGGCAGCACCAAGTTCTATGTGGACTACAGGAAATTAAATAGTTACACAGAGTCAAATGCTTACCCCATGTCTAGGACAGATGAGGCCCTAGAGCAGCTGGGTGGGGCTAAGTATCTTACAACCATTGATCTTACCAAGGGTTACTGGCAGGTGCCCTTGACTCCTAGTGCTAGAGAGAAATCAGCCTTTGTGATGCCTTTTGGCTTGTATGAGTTCACAAAGATGCCATTTGGGATGAAGTATGCCCCAGCGACTTTCCAGAGGTGGTAGATCATATCTTAGCAGGAGCAGGAGAGTTTGCCCTTACTTACATAGATGATATTGCTATCTACAGCCATTCTTCGCAAGAGCACCTTCAGGATGTCAGGGATGTGCTGGGCAGACTACAGAGGGCAGGGTTGACCATTAAGCCAAGTAAATGTCAGGTGGGTATGGCAGAGGTCTCCTACCTAGAGCATAGAGTGAGGATTGATAAGATAAGGCCAGAACCTGCCAAAGTGGAAGCTATTCAGGCATGGCCTGCACCTGTTACCAAAAAGCAGGTGAGGGCATTCTTGGGGACAGCAGGGTACTACAGAAAGTTCATCCCTAGTTTTAGTACCATAGCTGCTCCCCTCACAGACCTGACAAGGAAGAACAGGCCAGATAATGTAGTGTGGACCCCAGCATGTGTGCAGGCATTCCAGAAGCTTAAAGAAGTTTTGGGAGGACCTCCTGTGTTAGCCAGTCCAGATTACAGCAAATAATATGTTGTACAGGTGGATGCTTCAAACCACAGGGATGGGGGCTGTACTTAGCCAGATTTCTTCAGAGGGGGAAGAGCACTCAGTGGTTTATCTCAGTCATAGGCTCCAACCCAGGGAAGAATGCTATGCAGTGGTAGAAAAGGAATGTCTAGTCATAGTGTGGGCACTGCAGAAACTTCAGTCTTATCTGTATGGAAGAAAATTCACTGCAATGACAGATCACAACCCTCTAATATGGTTAAATAGAGCCAGCCAGAAAAATGCCAAGTTGCTAAGATGGTTGCAAGCATATGATATGTCAGCGCAGCACCACAGTGGGATTAGCAATGCAAATGCAGATGGGCTCTCAAGACAGGGAATGGGGTGAGGTACACTCAGATAGACCTAACCCTCTCAAGTGGTGTTTCTCAAGGGTCACTTGAAAAACTAGCTTGAGTTCTCCAGGGGAGGAGAGATGTGAAGATTGGATAGCGATGGGTGAAGGCTGCCAGCCTAGCCAAATAGAATTTGGTACATAATTCTATTATTTGTAAATACTGTGAATGTTGAACTTAAAACGATGTGGCAACATTGCCATCTGTTGTAAAGAAAGCTAAGTCAAGCAATTATTGTTGGTCCTTCAAAATTAGAATTATTTCTTTACTGCCTTTGATGGTTTACAAGTTGGCTCCAGTCCAGCTGGATGGGGGCTTCCTGCCTATTGTTTTAAGGCTAAAGTTAATGACCAGAATTCACATGTGGAATGTCCTTTATTGCTCTAAGTATAAAAAAATGTAAATGCAGTTAATGTGTAGCCTGGGAACTCCAGGAAGGGTGAAAAAGATTATGTAATGTTTATTAGAACTGAAGTTTCAATTTAAACAGTAAGAACCAGAGATTGTTAAGCATTTTTTGTCTTGATATCCAAATTATCAGCACTCTGACTGTGTCTTAAGTAAGTTTTCTTAGAAGTGTGTTTTCTTGTAGCAATAGCTAAGAAATTAGAAAAGTTTAGACTAAGTGTTTTTCTGTTATGTCAGAACTGTACTACTGAATTATTTTAAGTTTCCATGTGATCTCTGAACTCTTGAATGGTACTGTGGTGTAGTAGTATTGTCTTGTGTTTTTAGTATTTATTATTAAATATTTTTAAACCCTTTTCAACTGTGACTGGTTTATGTAGAGATAAATTAAGCTGTAGAGTACATTGCATGCTTATAAGTGATCCTGTAGTAAGCCCTTCCAATGAGCCTTGATTGCTTAGTTGCACTACCATTGGATATTACTATTGCACAGTAATAATTGGACACCCTTTTTAAGGGCCTTTGGGTAGCTGATAATTATTAGGTGGTGGTGGCAGTAATTACTACCGTGTAGTCTGGGCATAGGGGCACAGCTGGAGAATCTGTGTCAGCCTTTGCCAGGAGTGTCTGTGAAGTTGTATAAATACTTATCTCAAAGTGTGTATGTGTGTGTGTGTGTGTGTGTGTGTGTGTGTGTGTGTGTGTGTGTGTGTGTCAGTGTACATGTGTGTGTGTGTATGAGCTACTTGGGCAGGGACACAAAGCACTGGTTGGACAGAGAGGGTACTGGAGGTTAGCTCACCAGCTAGGCTAAGATCTGGACCCTATAGCTGTGCCATTGGGGGGTCTTAATGGGGACCTGGGGAGCAAGGGAGTGACCAGCCCCGGACTTACTGTGATCTCTGTGTGCTCATAAGGGAAATTGCACTTTACTGTGTGTATTTGATATCCTTTCCTCTCATATGAGACGCCCTCTCTTAGTGGTGAGGATTGAGGCTCCTTGATTGCTGGGCCAGGGCACGGGCATCACAACATATACTGCCCACAGCTTTGAATATCCCCATTGTTCATGTACACTGGCACTAGTATACTTATTCTCCAGTCATCTGAGAAACACCTTTCTGCCCATACTGCTACGAGTACCCTCAGGAGCCATTTCTTCCCTATTTCATCCAACATCTTTATCATATCTGCTGTGACCTCATCTAAGCCTGCTGCTTTCCCTGACTTAATTTTCCTCAGTGTTGTTCTTACTTCTTCAAAGGTGGGCTCCTCCTCTTCTTTCATTATAGGTTATGTCTGGAGCAGTACAGCTACTGAGAGATTTTCTTCATTCAGAAGTTGCTGGAAGTACTCCTTCCATCTGACTTTGATGACATGCAATTTGTATCATAAAATGTTTTATAAGAACCAAAAATGTCTTACTTGCAGTTTTCCCCTCCTTCTCTCACCTCTTTTTTTTCCTTTTATTGTTCTTCCAAACACTAATGACATGAAGTGGAGCATGTGACTGTCAGTCCCTCAACAAGTTTAACAAAGTCAATAAAAATCCAGTCTTTCTCAGCCACTTTTTCTTGTAAAGCCATAGTTCACAAATGTGAACAAATCATTTTTAGTCTCACATTTATTCACTAATTTCAGAATTGCTGGTCTTCTTCTTGTTCATCTCCATCTTCCAGCCCCAGGCTCCAGTTCAAGTCCAAGGTACTCCCAGTACTTCTAGTCAACTCCTTTGCTTTTTGCTGTCTCTCAAGCATTTTCCTTTGGAACATTAGTAACAGTTTCACTGGCAAAGTCTCCTTATGGGCATTACTATCAGAAGAAAGAAAAGCATAGTGCCCTTCTGTTTGAGGCCCACCCATTGTTAGACAAACTTTTGTATTTCCCCCTTAGCCTGTACTACATCAAAAATGGTTTTGATCCTCCTGGAAAAAATAGCCTGAAGACATCCGAATGCAGCAACTTGAATCTCACACCTGTCTCTCAATATTCCCTGATTGTTGGGATACAATTGCTTCCCTTCTGCCTGATGTACAGTGAATGGTCATTTTCTACAGTCTATTCTCCCCAATTTTTAATACTTTGCTCTTCTGCCACAGTTTTGTCAAGATCAACTTGTTTTGCTGGTATTATAGCATCTTTACTAATACAGGTCTTGGCTGTTTTCTTGTGGTCAGGTTTGGAGCATACACATGGTGTGCCCTTTCAGTTAACAAATCCTGCTGTGGAATATAAGTCCAGTTACTTGTTTATACTTTCATAAAATTAATGCAGTCTGTTCCTTCCAGTTTCTGTGGTACAGCAGAAAATCTCTTGTTTTCTCTGTGTGCTCTGTCCTCTAACTCTACCATTTTTTGAAACAGCTCTTCTTGAGCAGTTTCATATTCAGCCAGCCTTTTCTTCATTTCATCCTCTGATTTTTGAAGTTTTATCAGTTCCTCTGAATAGCTGTTTAATGCTTCCTCCATTTTTTCCAGTTTTATTATTTAAGTTGATATAATCCTTCTGTCTTTTATTTGTTTTAATTAACTCTGAGGACATTTGGCTTATTTTGTGGATGGTGCAGTGGTGCAGTGGTAGACTTGTTGCTTCACAGCAACAGGTTCTCTGGTTTGATTCTTGGCTGGGGTCCCTTCTGTGTGGAGTCTGGATGTCCTCCCTGCTTTTGTGTAGGTTTCCTCCCATGTTATAAAGACGTGCATATCGGGAGCATTTCTCCCTGGGCCTAAGCTGAAAAATTGGCTTTGTTCCAAGTCAGACTTTCCTGGTTAACAAATGTTAAATAAATATTGTTTCCTTTAAATTACCAGAAGCCATCACTTGTACCAAAGCTGGAGACTGAAATACTTTCTGATGAAGAGCTGGAGGATTCTTCCCAGTCATTTTTTTTCTCTTCACCTTTTTTGGTTGATTTCCTCCCCCAGGTTCTTTAAATGTCTTCTCTGTTGCCATCCAGGCAATGTATTTACTAGCCAATAACTGAATTTACTCAGGCTGACAATGCCACCGGCTGTTGTTTCTCAGTTTCTGTTGTCACACTGGGAGAGCTGTTGATCAGTGTGCAGCCATCTTGGAAATCCCAGGTGTCTGACTTTTATAAAAAAAAATGCTCTCTCAGTTCTTAGTGAAAGAATCAACGACAAAGCCAGCACTTTTCTGGAAGCAAAGGCTCCAAATTAGGGGCAGATTTTAAATAATGCTCTTACATACTTGGGGGGCTGGATTCAAAAAGCTTCAGTGGCGAGCATTAAGTGCTGCAGCAAAAAGGACTATTTCACTATATCAGAAAAATCAGCAATTCAGAGACACATTTACTGCAGTGAGGAAAGATCTCATTATCAACCCATTTGCACGTCTCTGAATCACTTGTTGATTACCGCAAGCACCAATCAGTACTTTGCTGTGTTAATCACCACTGGCAGCCCATGCATCACGTTTGTACTGGCAACACCCTCATTTACTCACCCCAGCATATACCCACATTCAACTCCACACACACATCCCTATACCTCTTAACAGTCTTCTATGTTTTAGAACACTCATGCTTTTACCCATTATAACTGTCCAGTCGCTCTTCATGCACACACACACACACACACACACACACACACACACACACACACACACACACACACACACACACACACACACACACACACACACACTCACTCAGTCACTGACTCACTCACTCTCTCTTGAGACCACTCATACCTCTGCACACATGCCCACAAGCTGCCACACACATCCACACATAGACATTCTCCTACCACTGCCTCTCTGCTAAATTCCCCTATGCTTAGCCCTACTGTAATCTCTTCCATTGAAAGTAAAGGGTGAACATGGAGTTTTGGTTGTGTTAATCAACATGGCTGGCAGGGCTGATTTACACAGCCAAGAAGTTCTATGAATCATTTGGCTGTGTAAATCACTTACCACAGTCATTTCTGGTGAGAGCACTTGATTCATCATATACTGATCCCCTGGAATGTCTCATTAACATTGCCATAAACCACTACTGCCAGTTTGGAAAAAATAGCCACATTAGGGCTTACTGGTGGTCATCTTTTTTGAATATGAGGGTTGGAAAATTGACAGAATAATCAGATTTGCATAATATTTATAAATATTCAAACAGCTGTCATTATTTAATGAATGCAACCCTCTCTGAGTTACCAGAAAACCAAAAATTTTACAATGGGAAAAACAAAACTATAGCTGAAACTCAGGGACATTCATACTTCTTCAATTACTTAATCAGAGGCAAAAACAAAAATAATGGGGGAAGGTCCAGAAATTAGGGATAATTTTTAAATACTACTCTGATTCATTTAAAATGGTAATAGAACAGGTTTTGCATCCGCACACATTTTCTGAACAATAAATATTATGAAACTGTAATGTTTGGCATTATTGACTGATTGTAATCCTCAGCAATTTACCAGAAAAAAATCAAACATTTTTCAAGAAATAGGACAAAAATATGAGGCAATAGCAGTAATATTCTACAAAAACACAGACAGTTCAGAGGGCTGTCTGTCTTTGTCCAATATTGGCCTTATAGCTAAAAAAAGAGAAAAGAACTGGAAAACTCAATCAAAGCTCCATGAATAAATAAATTTAATCGCAAGTACTAAACTTTCACCACACTGGCTTCTTCAGACGAGTACAAAATAGATTAAAATGCAACCATTTAAATAACAACTTAAGATCACATGATCAAACTTTCCCATTTAAAAGCTTTAACAACGGTTTCAAAGTAAAAGCGCCATTCAACCCGGGTTGCAGATGTGCTCTAAATCTGAGGATCCATTTAATTTCCTCATTATCTGTCATCAGCTTGATGTCTCCGCCTCTTAATAGTAAAAACAATGCCTTTAAAATAACAAAACGAAAACTGTGTTCTTCATTGGTTTCAAGCATATGTTTGTATAGGGCATTCATAACTATTTTACATTGTATATCACTCATGTGGTTAGATATCTGATCCCTCAATCTCCTGTTTGTCATTCCCACATAATATCCATCACATTTCACACACTTTGCATAATATATAATATTCCTGGTATTAAAATTACCATAGGCACATAGTATAAAATCTGTACCATAAACCGGAAGTTTAATTACATTTGAATCACCTATACATTTACAGTATGCACAATTATTATACTTATAAGTCCCATGTTTGGTAGTTAAAAAATCAAAGTAATGTTTTGGTTGTTCTTTATAACATAATTTTTGTTTAAGTGTACTATTACATTTATACCCAAAACATGGTTTCTCACCTATATAGTGTCTTAATTCAGGTATATCTTGTAAAATAGACCAATGACGAAATATTATATTCTTAACTTTTGTTGTATTATTGTTACAAGTGAGCATATATCTAGCAGAGCTATTCTTATTTACTTCACCCCTCATGTTTTGATCTGTATCAGTACTAAAATTTGGATGTGAGTCAGATGAACGTTGTTGTTTAGTAATATCTAATGCAACTTGTGTTTCCTTTTTATTATATCCACATTCTACAAAATATCTAGCCAAATTATCTAGTTGCTTATGCATACATCGATCAGTGGTATTTAACTTTGCTACCTTATACATCTGATTTGTAATGATGTTGGGAAAATATGTGGTGGGTGCATGCTACTATGATGTAAATAGCTATTTCTCTTCACTGCATTCCTATGATCAATCACAAATCTATTTTAGTACTGATACAGATCAGAACATGAGGAGTGAAGTAAATAAGAATAGCTCTGCTAGATGCATGCTCACTTATAATAATAGTACGGCACTAGTTAAGAATGTAATATTTCGTCATTGGTCTATTTTACAAGATAAACCTGAATTAAGACACATTACAGGTGAGAAACCATGTTTTGGGTATAAATGTAATAGTACACTTAAACAAAAATTATGTTATAAAGAACAACCAAAATATTACTTTGAATTTTTAACTACCAAACATGGGAATTATAAGTGTAATAATTGTGCATACTGTAAATATATAGGTGATTCTGTGGTTCTGTGGAAAGCTGCTTTCATTTGGGACTGCGGAATGATTGCTTAGTAGTGCAAGACTCTGTGATATATATATATATATATATATATATATATATATACACACGCACACACACACACACACACATATATATATATATATATATATATATATATATATATATATATATATATGTATAAAATCTAAGGCAGATTGTGAACCTTTAACTTATTTAACTTGATGTGGCTTGTTGTCTGTTAATGGAAGACAAAGTAGCTATATTAGATTGCAGGCAGTTGACATTTGGATTAAGCTACTCTGTTATGGTTTACTGGTGTTATTTATATGTAACAAAAGCAGACTTTTGTGGCAATTGTATTTCTTGAAAATGGCAGAGGCTGTAGCTAGGAAACAGGATATGGTTAAATGGATCAATTATAAACATCCACAAGAGAAGTATGCACAATGGTGGTACATGAAAGCAGATCTGATCTTGGATCATGCCTTACTCCAAAACTGAATAGCTTAAAGCAATCCAGAAAGAATAAAGGTCACAAACATAACTGATCCATTTAACCATAACCTGTTTCCTAGCTACAGCCTGCCTGCCCTAATTTTGGCTGTTCCCTATAAACAGTTCTCATGAATGGGTGTTTTATTCCACAAATGTGTGGATATGCTTTAGTATTTGTTGCCCCTGAGTGGTACCACCTTCCCTGCCAATTCATGGATTGAAATCATACAATGTAGCTGTTGCTATTTATAAAGTGGCTGCTTAGTTCTGGCAACCTGATGCTAATTCTGGAACCTTATTTGAAACATTTGCATTGCTGGAAAGTTGTACATAGTTCTATGTAAATCAGCACACATGTACTATGTACAGCTTGCATTCTCCAATCCGAACTGCACTTAAATGTTATTCTTGTTTAACAGCCCATGAGATATTTTGCCTGCCACTGGAATACCTGTGCTGCATGTCTGATTTTTTTCGTCACAGTCACTATAAATCTCAACAATGAGTTAGAAATTGGTTATCTTCAGTTGTGTCAAATGACACTTAATTTTCAGACTTGGAGCCATTATGTTTGTGACCGTTATTCTTTCTGGATTGCTTTAAGCTATTCAGTTTTGGAGCAAGGCATGATTTATTTATTTATTTATTTATTTGCAGTTGGTTTACCAGGATAGTCCATTGGGCCAAAAGAACCCGTTTCAATGGAGTCCTGGGGGAGAAAAAACTCAATATAGACAAAAATTTAGGTACATACATTAACTAAGATAATTTATAGAGAGATAGAGAAAAAAGATACACATTAGGCTTGAATTTTGAGAAACATTTCAAGATGGGGAAAAAAACAGATATAGACAGAATTAAGTATGTGCTAACTATAGAACGACATACACACACAGTAGAGAAACATTAATACATTTTAGGGCATAAATTTGAAAACATTCAAGAAGTAGAACAGTGTTGAGATATGCAATCAGGAGTTATATTAGAAAAGAAGCTCAGAGGGTCTTGTTAAATATACTGTAGATGGGAAACATAAGTTTTAAGGATGAGTGTGAGGATGGAATGTTGTTACAGATCTATGAGAGGAAACAAGACAATCCATTGGGATATTAGATATGTAGTATGAAGTGATTTTTGAACATGTATTTGTTAAGTATAGTAATGATGGGAGGAGTGAGTTCCATATCGGGTGTCAGGGTTAAAAAGATAAGTAAGTGTTTGCCTGGGGGATGACATGGTTTGTGTTAATTATAGAGATTTGTTAGTTAGGTGTAGACTCTGTTTTTGGTAGAAGGGCATTGAAGGCAGAAGACAGGGAGGACAGAAAAGAGAAGGACTGGAAATGAGCTTATGAAGCGAAAGTCAACTTATAGTTTTAAGTAATTTTGGTAATTTAAGCCAGTTTAATTTTTGAAAAGGAAGAAGTGGGGTTGTTGGCACTGTGGCTGTTTTGGAATTTGGCTATTTTGTTATAGCAGTTGTTTTTAAGTTTTTAAGATTTTAGTAGATTGGTCAGTGACACCAGTTAGGATGAGAAAGTGAGAGGAGAGAGAGTGCGATTTTGGAGGGAATTGGAAGGTATTGGTTTAGGTGCGATGAAGCATGCCTAGTTTTTTTGGTTTTTATATTTAGTAGTAGTAGATGATTGTAGCAGTCTATATTGTCAATTAGTACTCCTAATAACTTAGTTTCAGAGACTAGATCTAGGGGTGTGTTGTGTGGCTGGTAATTGTGAAGGAGTTGGTATTGAAGGAGGTAGCTTTGGAAGGGTGAAAACCATAAGTTTTGTTTTTGGGCATTTGGTTCTAGGTGTTTTTTTTTTTATTTTCAGTTTTTATTTTATTGATTATTGAAAGTAGTTTTGGAGTGCAGAGGGAGATATGGCAGAGTGAGCGGTTATGAGTCATCATATTATTGATATTGCTTCTGAGGATAGATTGATTGATAAATATATTGAATATATTGAGAAGAATAGGAGAATAGGAGGGGGAGGAACACCAGTGGGGGTGGGGATGAATGGGAAGTAGCCTTCTTCCATCTGGCTGCTTGGTTCTGTGTTGACATAACTAGAGCCTAAAAAACCCAAAGGAAGGAAGAGGTGAGAGTTTGAGAGTTTTGATAAAATAGTTGTTAGAGAGTTGTGTGGTGTCAAGGAGGTCAAGAAGTAGGGTAGAGTAGGTAGAGACGGCTGTACCCACTTTATTGACAGTATCAGAATCTTTAGAGGAGGTAAGAGGAGAGATGGTTTGGGCAGTATCAAGGTGATGTTTGTTTAGTGTTATGTTATCTTTATGATAGGTTAGCAGTTGAGTTTTGGGTGAACACACTTTTCCAGAAGTTTTGAAATGGGGGATAGAATAGCAATAGGACGAAAATTATTGATGTTGCAGTTGTTGCCTCCTTTATGAGGATAATGTAGCCTTCCACAATGTATGTAGATGCATGCTCTGGAGGAGCAGTTTATTAGAAGCATAATGGGATGGCAGTGGCATCTGCAGATGCAAAATGAAAGTTAGAAATAAGAGGAATGTTGGCTAGCACATAATTATGTCTTTAATTTCTGGAGAGTTTTCTTAATAGTGGTAGTAGATACAGGTTTTAAAGTGAAAAGAGAGTGAGATTAAAGGTTTCAGTGAATTCAGTTGAAGGAAGTAATAGTGGTGGAAGAGGGGGTTATGGGAAGTGGAAGTGGGGTAGGGTTGATGGGATGAGGGTGTGGGTTGTGTGGATGGTGGTAGGGGTTGTGGAAGGAGGGGGGGGGAGAGTGGGTGATATGAAGTGGGTTAAAGATGAAAATAGAGTTAAACTAGGAGGGTCTTTGAAGGTTGGGTTGAGGGTAGGGTGGTTTGCTGGGGTTGGGGAGGGGGGGGATTGAGTTCCTGGGGTTTTGGAGGTGGTTTGTTGTTCTGGAGTGTTTTAAGTATGTTTGTCTATCAAGTTATTAGTCTTTTACTTTATTTACGAATTTCAGGGAATAATGAAAATTGAAGGGTTAAGTATTTGTCATTGCGGGTAGTAGTGTAGTAGTTGGTGCGGATTAGAGATGCAGGGAGTCGGGAGGTGGTGGCAGTGTGATCACCAAGAGGAGAAGAGAGTACTGCTTGTAACGCTGCTTGTAAAATAGTGGGGGACAAGGACTGGAGAACCCAGTCGGATGGTGCCACTGGAGGTGAGTTAGTTAGGTGAGAGTAGTTGTTGTGTTGAGGCTGGGAGAATTGATAGAGTTGATTTTGGAGAGAGGTTGGAGACTGTTTGATTTCATGAGATCATATTATATTCTCATCATTATTTTATCATTGTAGATAGTCAGGAGAGGATGTTTAGAGGGATGTAAGGTAAGGAATTGGTGAATCCCTGGAGGAATGTAGATGTAGTTTTTGTGTTGTTTATTTTTAGAGAGAGGAGGAGCATTGTTAAATGTTGGGTTGGGGGAGGTTATTGGGTAGGGGGTAACTAGCAGGAGGAGGAGGAAAAGGAGAGGATCCTCCTCCTTCCTTTCTTTTTTTCTTTCTCTTTATTGAGTGGCTGAGTTAGTGGGTGGGTTTATTCTTATGGATATTATGGAGGGTTTTTGAATGGTAGAAATAGATAGTATATCAGGTTTGTTATGTATACAGGCCATGGGGACTTTATTCCAAGAACAGATCTGCTTTCATTTACTACCATTGTATAAACTCCTTTTGTGGACATTTGTTATTGCTCATCCTGTAAGGCTGCACCTGGAATAGACAGTATCCATGTTCATTGTGTATGAAAATGTTCATACTGTTGTCCTATATCTCTGTATTAATTTTTTTGCTGCGTTACAACACTGTTTATTATTAGTTGTATATTTACTCATGTTTACATACCATTGAATGGAATGCCAGTCTTCCCAATGCTGCAGAAGTATGATTCCGTTTTGTTTCTGTATTTAACATTAATGTATATCATTTTACTTTTCTGGGTCATACATAAAACATAATATTCTTTGCATACAGTATCCACTCAGTAAATTTAAGTGAACTATATTATATAAATGAATAAACACACCTGTAATATTACTCTGGTATTCAGATAATACAGTTCATGAGAGATTTAGGCAGAAAGTCACAGCAGAAAAATGGAACTTAAATCAGTTATAATATGTGAAATGGAAGGAAAACTACTTCTGTGTCTGGAGTGGCTCTGTTGTTTTTCAGCAAAGAAATCTTTGTAAGTAATGACCCAAATAGTTTCTGAGAGAGCAGAGTTAGCTATCACATTGCAACACAGTTACTGTAACAAAGCCAACAGTATGTGTTAATAAGGCAAGACTGAGCACTGGAGTGTAAAGCAAAATTAATATTAGTCCCTTGGAATGCCTTACTGCTATACTAGGAAAAAAGTTTTAATTTCAAGTTGTGTTCCTCATTGGCTATTATGATGTAGATGTAGTTATACAAATTAATGATTATAGGACAGCGTTGATAGTAAACAGCTTACATCTCAACAAAATGCTGTTTTGTAGTCTATATTCTTTTAAATGTATTGGGTTGAATTAGTAGTAATTTAATGCTAGGTTACAGGATAATCTTTCATTCAGTCTAACTCCAATTGCAAGCACCAAGACTTATTTCATATGCTACAGTGCTGGGCTCTTAGACCTCAGGATGACAGCTTTAAGGACATATTAATGACTTCTTATGCACACATCAGAGAAGAACGTTATGGCCTGGCCATTTGCAGTGGCTTTCATGCTGTGGCTCTCACATTTTTTAATAGGCTTAGAGTACAGTTTTATGGGAAGTGATAGAGTTGTGCAGATTCCTGCTTACATCATTAATATTGCCTTACTATGGGATTTACAGTATGGCAAAGTGGAGTATGAGCCAGCTATTTGATAAAATTGTAAGCATTGCTTTATATATTGCACTTTTCTCTTTATCATGCATACACATAAATTATCTGAAACTACACGTGAGAAGAAAAACAAATTACTGTTTTTTTTTTCCATTTCTTCATCTGAGTGAGAACAAAATACCAGTACAGATTCACTGAATAATTTCAATGTAATGGGTACAGTATAGTAAGCTAGGACTGGCATGTTATAGCCATGTAGAAAGCTGGGGCTGATTTCATCAGATAGCTGCCTAGAGTATTGCAGAAATTTTCCAGCCATGCAATACAGTTGTAAGCAGTCTTGTATTTGAGTGAGAGGTGACATGTTTTTAACTGTTTAATGAAGTCAAAGCAAAATGCAGAGTGACACATAAGTTAGTAGCTAACTGCCCTTGCGAGCCATTGTAAGCCTAGCCAGTTACCTCTTGTGAGACTCAAACGCTGCACCTTGTGTTTGTAAGGCAAACACATTAACCATTAGGTCACCCTCCCAACCCCATTTTTTTGCATTTTTAGAGAATTCAGAAGTACCAACTACTGAAAACTGTGTAATTATAGATAAAGTCTTTTTGTTTCAGTTGTCCCTAAACTCTTCAGCTCTAATTCTTCTATTTGCAAGGCTACATGCCTTTCTGTTTTGGTTTTAAATGCAAATGAATAAATATGGAATTTAATTAAGTGGCTTGTTGTTTTGAATTTTTGTTAACACCTTTATTGAATTATGATTTGAGACATAGGCAATCATACGTTTATATAAAAGAAAACAAACCGTATTAACATGCTCCCAGTTACACTGGTGATTTGAGTTTTGTTAACTTAAGTAAGCTACCCCCCATGACATGTAATTAAACCAGACAGATAACTCTGGCTGAACAGTATAAGCAACTTGCTAGCGGTGTGCTTAGGTAATGCTTGTTCATAAGATACACTAGCAGTTTACAGCAGGTATAGTCAATATTTTATGTTTTTTCTTCATTTAACCTCCTTGAAGTAATTTACTTTATATTAGTATAACAAGCTTCATATAATATGTAGTCAATGTATTTACTCTGTAAATTCAGATCAGCTGTGTTTCTTTTTAAAAAATAGTGGAATTAGATGGCTAAGTGAGATTTGTCATGTGACTTGATGGGACAAAGTGAAAAAAGTAAAAAATGCACATGGTAGCTTTAAGAAAAACCAAGCAAGTCATCATTTGGCATTAACAAATGTATCCTTTCCCCTTGTTTGGTTATGACATACTTTTAGAGCTCTACTAGCACCACTCAGCTGTGAACAACATTTTATCAGAACTATGGATTCCATCAATAAAGAAAGAAGAGTTCTTTGCACAGGACATTGAGATACTGTACAAATACAATGCATGTTTACAAAGAAGAATTCTTGGCATTGACACACAAGAAGTATAAGCATAACACAAATGCTTGGTTGTAGGCAACCATGGACATTCATGTAGCAGTCCACGTCTTTTTTTCTTGTGTTCATCCTTTTGTACAGTACTCCTTTGTTATCAGTACATAGTGATATGTTTTTGTCTTTAATAATACACATGTAACACAGACTTACAAGAAAAACAAACAAACATAAACATCACAGAATTGCCTGGCTATAAGCATTCATGGACATGTTTGTACCATCCCCCTACTCCTTTTCTTAGTTTCATGTGTTGACCCTTTTGTAACATACTTTTTTGCTATCAGTGTGTAGTTGTTTGCTTTAGTCTTTAGTGGCAGTGACGGGGTTGGGGGAGGTATATGTGAGAAATTTCTTCAGCAGTATCTTGCATGTCCATCTGGTCACTGATTTAGCTTCTTAAGACTGGTGTTTTGTGTGTGCTGGTCTATCCTTATATGTTCTTGTATATTTGTTATTAATATTATTCAAACAGAACTATACTGAACTGATTCAGTTTTGCATATGCTCATTAAGAACCTGCATCCCCAACTCATTTGTGCAAAGTCCACATAGTTAATTTACATAATTTGTGCTTTGTCTTGGCTGGTGGCAGCAGACCATAAATGCCACAGTTTTAAAGTTGCACTTCAAAGGTATCTGTTGAATATGACTTTATTGTTTTTTGTGAATTTAAGATGCTTGGGCAACTTTGATTATATATTGCAATAAACTATAATTGTCCACACATTGAAGTAAAGAAAAACGCATTATTCTAATTGAGCTGAAATTGCTAAATTCTTAGAAAATTATGCTACAAAATTTAAGCGTCTTGTTTAATTGGGACAGACATCTAGTTTTAAATGTCAAAACCCTTTGCTTAGACCCAAAGCACATTGCACCAAACAAAAGCCTGTCTTACAAGTACTGTACAGATAAGTTTTATGTATGAGTTTTGTGTTGGCTCTACATGAGGGACAGTGCATTGATGTTTACCATTTGATCACTGTTGCAGAAGTCTAAGCTATATGGGTGATATTCTGCCAAGGATATGAAAACTGGCCAGCATCCAAAGCTTTAGAGCACCTTCTATATGCCAAAAGCACTTAACAGCTCAAGGAGAGATAAAGTTAGTGGTTAGGGTGCCACACCTTCACAGCATTCTTGCCTCAGAGAAAGGGAAACTAGATCCCTGTCTAATAGGTATAAGCTAGGAAGAAATGGTAAATAAAATTATGCACACCCTGGCAAAAAACATGGCACAAAAAATGGGGATGGAGGGAGGGTGACCCTACTGCAACAGTGGTCTATTCAAACATCTTCTCTTATGTTAACTTACCCATCTTAGTCAGATCAGGCCCTAGTCAGGGTAAGTTACTCTCCCCCAAGTAGCCATACCAATATCCCATTACTTGTCTGTCTCTCTTCAATTACCATAAATATTTTCCAAACCTGTCAGTGCACATACTGTTTCTTTTTTTTTTTTTAACTTTTAATGATCACAGAGATTTAGATTTCATTTAAAACTATTTCAAATGTTACAGCAAAACCACTGACAGCCATTTACTAAACAAAACAAAACAGTCTCACACTGAAAACAG
This sequence comes from Protopterus annectens, assembly GCF_019279795.1. Classification (NCBI taxonomy): domain Eukaryota; kingdom Metazoa; phylum Chordata; order Ceratodontiformes; family Protopteridae; genus Protopterus; species Protopterus annectens. Next base: position 1,822,648,738 of record NC_056728.1, read on the forward strand.
ATTTAGCATGAGCAGTGGTAAACTTCTATTCCCTTGAAACTCACATTTATTAAAAATGTATTTGGTAACCCATTAAATTACAAGTCACATGCTAGGACTCATAGTCAAACAACATATAGTTAAGTTTTAATTAACATCTATGTGATGGACACAGAAATTCAAAACACAAATGTGTAATGCATTTTTTGTTAACAGCTTAGGAGAGCTCTCTGAATGCAAGTGCTCCTTTTTAGGGTCAGCCTAAGAGCAATGCCTGATTATGTGACTCTTGGCCAATGTCACACAGCAGACAAATGAAGGCTGAGAGAATCAAACCCTGCAGTAGAGAAGTTTCATAGTTACCCATCTGCCCTAAGTGCCAGACAGACTATTGTAGCCCAACACAGTGCATTTCACATATGTATGCTTGCAAAAAAAAGTTTAATTAAAAATCTTTTCACAGTTAAAATATTAATATTAAGCTCATAGACTTCATGCTATTCAGTTTATTCACAGCCAGATAAACACACTGTCAACAGTTAACAAAACAAAGAAACCAAGAATTATACCCAAAGCATATGGCTGATATGATGATGATCCTGTTTACTGTACTCTGTTCCTTCCTTTACACCATAACTACTGTGGTTTGCAGAAACCATACCCCTTCCCACCCACACACACCAGTTACAGCCACTTGCATGATTGTCCCCTTCAGATATCTGCTTGAGGACAAACAAATGAATACTTCATAAATAATGATCTAGAAAAGTATCTCAGCTCACTGCTATCAAAATCATTCAGTGAAACCTATTGCAACCCCCTCAGCCCTCTCAACTTCTTAACTTAAATCAGAGACAAAGACCCAAAAGTCAGGAATAGATGTTAAATGTTTCTCTTATATACTGGTTTTGCATTAGCAAGCATTCTCTGCATGTTATAATGTCTGAAACACATGCTTGTTATTATTTAATGGCTGCAGTCCACAACAATTTTTCATAAAGTCACAAATTTTATAAGGAATGGATAACAATACCTTTCAATTTCTTTGCTTAAGAATTCTGGACAAAGCCAAAAATAATGAGGGGGCAAAGGCAGACATTTCTAATACCATTTTCTCACTGTATAAAGTATTCCATTTCAGGGATGACCAAGGAACATTGTCTGAATGACTAACTCAAAGACACATAGCAGCCAAATGGAGGTGTAAGGATTCACATCTTATACATTTGACTAAGGAAGCAGTGTATTAAAAGTTCGGAGACTTAAGTGCCAGACAACTCTGGTTAACATAGGTTCATAGGTTCACAGGTTGGTACTAGGCTATCGGCCCTAGGGCCTATGCAAGCCTAGCCATAACAATTCCCTGGATATTTCTTCCCACAATATTTACTTCTCATCTCTGTCTAGCAGGGCAACTGACATGATCCCTGGGGTGAATTTCCTATCTCCCATCCAATCATCAAGGTTCCTTTTGAAGAGGGCCAATGAGGCACTCTGCTTGATATGTATGGGCAGTCTATTCCAGAGTATGGGGAGTCTCTGGGTCAGGAACCTATCCCTCCAGCATGTTTTGTTCATTGTGATGACAAGGTTTAGATCCCTGGAGCGTGTGGCTCTGAGGGATTGGGATTTCTTTAAGTGGAGCATGTCCAACAGCTCAGGGTTTGACATGGCCATGTATGTTAAGCAGAGATCGCCTCTGAGTAGACGATATGCCACAGAGTATAGCTGGAGTTTTTTTTAGATGGTCAGTGTATGGCATCTGCTTTAGGCCTGTGATTCTTTTAGTGAGGTATTTCTGTGGCCTTTCCAGCTGTTGCAGATGTCTTGTGAGGTACATACCAAACGGGGCATTATACTCTATAATGGGTCTAATGAGGGATGAGTACAGTGGGACAATGACCTCCTTTTTTCTGGATGAAAAGCCCTTAGTGATGAGGTGTGCCACATAGAAGGATTTCCTGACTGTTGTGGCAATGTGGTTATCGAAAGTGAGACTACTGTTCACCTATGTCCCTAAGTCGCTCATCACACTTTCGATGTTTAGTGTCCTGCCACCTATGTGGTAATTCATGGGTACATGTTTTTTTTCCAAAGGGGATAACTATACATTTCTTGGCATTAAGCTTGAGCCCATGGCTCTGGTACCAGGCATGTGTTTCTGTAAGGCCCTTTTGTAGAATATCCACATCATTTGGGGATTCAATAATGGCTCCCAGTTTGCAGTCATCTGCAAACTTTGTTAGCCAGAGTCCCTTAGTGTTGGCCTGTACTTCAGAGAAGTAGGTGCCAAACAAGAGTGGTCCCAGGACTGAACCCTGATGTACTCCACTTATCACTTGTCTGGAGCTGGATTTGAAGTCGGCTACTTTTACAGTCTGGGTTCTGTCAGTAAGCCAGTTAGCAACCCATCGAGTGACGTAGGGATTTATGCCCAGCTTAGTAAGTTTATCTATGATTCCAGAGTGGGGGATGGTGTCAAAGGCCTTGGTGAGGTCCAGATAGGCTGTGTGGACTGCCTTACCCTCGTCCACAGCTCTGGAGACTGATTTGAAGAAGTCAATCAGATTCAGGAGACAAGATCGGCCCTTTACAAACCCAAACTGGGTGGGGTCCAGTGTTTGAAGGTTGCCAATGTCTTTGTTTATAAGTTCCATGATAATGCGTTCCATGCCCTTGCAAATCAGGCTTGTCAGACTGATGGGACAGTAGTTCCCGGGATCCAAGGTGGATCCTCCCTTGTAGAGCGGAATAACTGTAGCTGTGCGCCATTCAGTGGGCATGAAGCCTGAGGTGAGGCTATGATTAAACATGACACTTAGGTGAGGTGCCAGTTCATTTTGTAGTTCATGTAGTACACAGCCTGGGATGTCATCTGGTCCCATGGATGCTGTATTCTTAGCTTTGGAGAGTGCGGTTTCTACCTGTGTGGCCATGATTATCAGAATTTGGCAATCTTTTGGTATTGAGATGGGCCCTTTAGGGGGTGAGAGGGGGGTGAAGTTGGCACTAAATCGATCTGCCAGGATATTGGCAATATCCTTGGGATCAGTATATTTAATGCCATTCTGTTGTGCCTCAGAGCAGATCTGAGCATTGCCATTTAGATTCTTGACATAACTATAGAATGCCTTGTGGTTGTCTTTGGAATCTTTGGCAATTTTATTTTCGTAACTAGCTTTTGAGGATTTTATGAGGGATCTCAGCTTCTTACTGAGGCTGGTGAGGGAGTTTTTTGCATCCTGGGATTTTCCTCTTTTTTGCAACAGTTTCTTCCTTCTGCTGTATAGTTTGTTTATAGCAGGGGACCACCAGATTGGCTTCCTTTTTTTGGAGAAGAGCATCTTGGTTCTATTTGGGATGGCACGATTCATGCACGAGTGGATGTGCTCGTACAGTGCCTTAGTGTAGGATTCTGCAGTCGAACTTCCAGATCCCGTCTGCGTGGGTGTTGTGAAGTTTGTCACTTCTGACTTCAGTAGCTTGAAGTTGGCTTTGGAGAAGTTTTTAAGGAGGTTTCCTTACTGGGGGTGGGGTGGGATGTGGATGTCAAGGATGATTTGCTTATGGTCAGACCTGACCAATGAGGGGATGACCACTGGTGTGGAGCATCTATCTCCCATGTTGGTAATGACCAGGTCTAGGATATTGGAGCCCCTGGTGGGACAATGGATTAGTTGATCCAGGGCATTGGAATTTATGAATTCCAAGAACCCTTGGGAAAAGGAGTTGGTACCTGAGTAGTTTTCCCAGTTAATGTCAGGGTAGTTGAAATCACCCAGTATTAGGGTGTTTGGTTGTATCTTAATATTTTCCAGTATGTTTAGAAAGGTATAGTGAGAATCTTGGGGCATGGTTGGAGATCTGTAGCAAGCTACAGTTTGGATTGCAATCTTACCTAGTGTTAGTTGCACCTGGAGAATTTCAGATGAATTGTTTTGGGCAACTAGCCTGGAGGTGTGAATATCCTTGGTGAATATGGACACTCCTCCACCTTTAGTGTTTCAGTCCTGGTTTTGTGGCCGAAAAGTGTGGTAAGAATTGTAGCCTGGTATTGCTATTGCAGGGGTGCTCTCTGGAGTCTTGAACCAGGTCTCAGTTACTGCACAGATATCAATGTTCTCCATTTTTAGGAGTGCCTCGAGAGAGTGCATTTTGAGGTTTAGACTTCTAGCGTTGAGTAGCATTACCTTCAGATTATGCCTGCTTCTATCTGTTATGGTGGTGGTTTTATCCTTTGAACCTTGCCTAAAAAAGGCACTATAGGGGTGGCAAGAGCTTTAGCCAGTAACCTGAATCCCAGGATTGACAGGTGCAGACCATCTCTGGCAAAGCATCGTGCTTTGTCGATCATGTCTTCCCAGGCAGACAAATACTGGATCCCCTTTGAATCACACCAGAAGCTTAGCCAATTGTTGAAGTCAATCATTTTGTCCTTATACTGTGGTATCATTCTGGGCGAAGGCAGGATGCTACTCAAGGCTAGGGTCATACCTGCCTGGGTCACATGATCCAAGAGCTCTTCCATATCTCTTTTCATGTAGTCCAGGGAGGTACGTCTCAAGTCATTCACACCAGCATGGACAATGACAGAGTTGTATTTGTACTTGTTGTGGAGTGACTTGAGTGCATGCATTATGTGGCGGATCCTGGCACCCGACAGGCAGCTGACTGTAATTTTCTCCCTGTTCAATCTGGTGAGTGGGACATCAGTGTGCCTGACTATAGTGACCTATGACTAAAGTGTTTGGTACATTGTCTTGCCTTAGGGGCTGTTGTTGGGTGGCACACTGGTGTTGTGAGCTATGTGACACTTTGGTTGTTACTGGTGTTTGTTTGCATTTCGGCTTCAGAAGTCCTTGTTGCTTGGGCAGGTTAATGTTAAGGGCCTCCGCATATGTGGGTTTAGTGTTGCTATGTGTGGGTGTTGATGGTGTGGGTTTTGAAGGACTATGAGTTGCTTGAGGTGTGATGCAGGTGTTAACCTTCTCCTCTTGACTGTCTAGCACAATCTTGGCCGGAGAGAGCTTTGCTTCCAGTTTGGCTATGTAAGTGCATCTCTCGCAGGTTGTAGTGTTGGGTGGTAGGAGGAGAGGATTGTCTGTGTACATGAGGCAGTTGCCGCATTGCCCCAGTATGCCCAGATTCACCAGGTGGACAGGAGAAATCACTGGAAGCTGACCCTTGGACATGCCTGTTTAGGTGATTTTTTGTAAAGTTTAAGAGCTGTTTTCCCTTACCTTTGCAAGATACTTTGCAATTATAGGCTGTTTAGTGCCTATGATTAATTTTTCCTTATTGACAAGGAGAGCTGAGTGTTTGTATCTGTTTCAGGCTTCATAGTGCTTTCCAGCAGGTTCTAGAGCAAGTGCTAGTCACAGGTGTTCAGAGTTTAGTGCTACTACTGAGAAACCAGCTAGTTTTAAGGGAAAATTTAAAGAGCAGACTTTCTGGCACCTGGAATAGTTTAACTGTAGCCTCGCAGTTCTGCACGATGTGAAAAATGTGCAAACACACGTGTTTTTAAGCCAGAAAGTTGAAAGGGATAGAAATCAGCCCAAAAGGCTAATAAAATTACAATTTCAGAGCTGGAAACCATTCCTCTAGTGTTAGATAGGCAGTACAATGCTCACCAGTCCCATTGGTAGGCAGTAGGACTTCCCTCTACCAATGCAAGGTCTGGATAGCTCTGAGCACAGAAAATAAAGTCCTGAGACAAGCAAACCCTGGGATATGGACTGGCTAGAAAAGGTGGGAAACGAGCAAACAAGATAGTATTTTTTTGTTGAAACAGGCTAAACAATGCAATAATACAGCAAATAAACACAGAAAAGGCTAACACACTTGAGTGTGTAGTCCTAGACAGTAAATGCAATTAAAACTCTACAAAATTAGCAATTTAAAACTTTTTTTAAATGAAGCAAGGCAAGTGCACTACTGAAAAACGATTTAAGAGGCAGTAACACAGCAGAATAAGTAGCTAGTCTACATATACAGATCCAAGTCTATATATACAGAAAAGCAGCTAAAACACACAAACGCTTCAGATGCAGTGCAACCTAGAGGACTTGAGTTGTAGCAATATTAAGGCAATTACAGTTATAATAAATGCTCTGAAATATACTCTATATTTCCAAAATGTTTGAGAAGCACAGTCAGAACACAAGGAGATTCAGGCAAAAATTTTTTTTTTAAAGGGAAAAAGGAGAAACAGAAGGCCTTATCAAATGTTCTCTCTGTATTAGGTAGAATGAGCTAAAGACACTAGACTGGGAGGAGTGTCCCAGATCAGATTTACAGTAGGGGTGGGCAACTGCAAAGCCACCAAGTATAACAGCAAGACACCAACTGGGAGGGAGGGTGGAGACAAACCAATAGCCTACAGATAGTAAGCATTAGAGAAAGCCACAAAATGAAAGTTTTTAAACAGATAAAGATTTGCAAAGATACAGAATGCTTTTAACTGCAAACAAATCAGTTACCTGTGCAGATTAGTTAATAGCAATAAAATGCACTCAAAAACTAAGCAGCAGGCAATAAAAGTGCTATATATAAATTGCTAGAAACAATAATCTGTATAAATAATAAAAAAACAGGATACTTATATATCTCAGCTAACAGTTGTAGTCAACACCTCTCATCCACTCTGCTCAGTGTGTATAGACAGAAACCCTATCAAAGTTAGGGCTTAAATACCAGAAGAACAATTTTTTTTTTTTTTTTTTTACAAAAACACAAAAGAACCAGCCCCCACTAGCCAGCAGACAATTAACAGAATCTAGCCAGGTAAAGAAAGGCTTCAGCTAAAAACAATAGCCTACAGACAGTAAGCACTAGAGAAAGCCACAAAATAAAAATGTTTAAACAGATAAAGATTTGTAGAGATACAGAATGCTTTTAACTGCAAACAAATCAGTTACCCATGCAGATTAGTTAATAGCAATAAAATACACTCAAAAACTAAGCAGCAGGCAATAAAAGTGCTATATATAAATTGCTAGAAACGATAATCTGTATAAATAATAAAAAAAAAACAGGATACTTATATATCTCAGCTAACAGTTGTAGTCAACACCTCTCATCTACTCTAGTTTTTAGACAGATAAAGATTTGTAAAGATACAGAATGCTTTTAACTGCAAACAAATCAGTTACCCATGCAGATTAGTTAAAAGCAATAAAATACACCCAGAAACTAAGCAGCAGGCAATACAAGTGCTATATATAAATTGATAGAAACAATAATCTGTATAAATAATAAAAAACAGGATACTTATATGTCTCAGCTAACAGTTGTAGTCAAAACCTCTCATCCACTCTGCTCAGTGTGTATACTTAAAATGTTTTTTTCTGAACAACAACTTTAAAACTTTAATGACTAGCATTATTGTCTGACTGTTATCCTCAGTGATTTATCAGAAAATGAAGAAGTTAAGGAAGGTATGGCAGTTAGTGCAGTGAAGTAAAGAGCTACCCTGTTAATGAGTTTGCTTCCTTTAGTCAATGGTATGAGAATTTGCTATTTCTAGCTCCATTTACCTAAAATGTGAAAAAAACATGGAGTTGGTGAATTAAATAAAATATAGTGGCATTATTTATAAATTCTGCAAAAGAAGGTATAATTTAATTTTCCAGTCCATTGTAGTAATTTCCTGTTATTTTTAATAAGCTCCAGAGAAGTGGATATTTAGCATTGTGTACACATCTTGGAATTAGAGCACTAAATAATACCAAAAGTTTAGGCAGCATAAATTTACCATACCCCAGTACTTCAAGGAAACAATGAATTTCCCCACATAAAGGTTGTAGAACTTTGTAATTATAAACAATGTCCTTCCAATCAACTTTGCTTAAGGGTTTGCACCTTCAATGACCAATAGCTTTCTATTTGTATACAATTTCATTTAATGATCTGTGTAGGTACTATTTCTAAACTCAGCAGGTCAAGTAATACACTATCCATTATAACATTTTCACCTTTACCAGGTCAAATTAAAATTATTACTGGCTTTCCAAGATGGCTGCACAGTGATCAAAGCTTAATTTCAGCTCTTTCACTGTGATAAAGAGAAAGTGATAGATAAGGGCCAGTAACTCTGCTTGTTTTAGTAAAAGTTAGTAAAAGTTTAGTAAAAGTAAAGTAGGTTCATTGCCTGGATGCCAGCAAAGAAGAAACTTAAAGTGCCTGAAAGAAAATAAACTAAAAAAGGTGAAAAGAAAACACTGACTAGCAAAAATTCTACAGCTGTTCAGGAAAAAGCAGGTCAAGCTCCAGCTTCAGTATAAGAGATGGCTTCCAGTAACTTAGAGGAAAAAATAAGTCAAATGTGCTCAGAGCTGATTAAATTAAATTAATCAATGAAGGAATATATCAACTGAAATAAAATGGTGGAATGATGGAAGAAGCTTTAAACAGCTATTCAGATGAACTGATAAAACTGCAAAAATCAGAGGTCAAAATGAAGAAAATTCTGTTTGAGTATGAGACTGCTCAAGAAGAGCACAAATAAGTAACTGGACTGGTATTCCACAGCAGGATTTATTAACTGAAAGGACATATCATGTGTATACTCCAAACCAGGCCATGTGAGATTAGCCAAGACCTGTATTAGTAAAGATGCAATCATACATGCAGAAAGAGTTGATCCTGAGAAAATTGTGGTAGAAGGGCAAAGTATTAAAAAAACTGAAGACAAAAGAGTGTGCATTTGCAGAAAGTGATTATTCACTGTACACAAAGCAGAAGAGAGGCACATTGATCCGAGCAATCAGGGAATGTCAAGAAGCAGGTGCCAGATTCATATTCAGCTGTCTCCTGAATTGTTTTTCCAGGAGGATCAAAGTCATTTTTTTTATTTAGAGCAGGCTAAGGGGGGATTACAAAAGATTGTCCAACAAGGGACGTGCCATCAAACAGAAGGGAACTTTGCTTCTTACTCTTCTGATGGCAAGCCTCATACAGAGACTTTACCAAGGAAACCTTTTCCAATGTTTCAAAGGAAAATGCTTGAGAGACAGAAAAATGCAAAGGAGTTGACTAAAAAAACATGGAGAGTATCTTGGACTTGAACCAGAGTCTGGGGTTGGGAGATGAAGATGAACAGAAAGAAGATCAGCAACACTGAAACTAGTGAATAAATGAGATACTATAAACCATTAATCACATTTGTGAAATATGACTTTACAAGAAAAAGTAGCTGAGAAAGAAAGTTTTTTTGTTGATTTTCTTAAACTTGTTGGGTAATTGGCAGGCATATGCCCCACTTTACATCATTAATGTTTGAAAGTTCACTAAAGGGAAAAAAGGAAGAAACAAATGGAAAAAATTACTGTAAAACAATTGTTGTTCTTAATAGTATTTATATAAACATTTCATGATATAAATTGCATGTTATATAGTAAAGCATGTTTCAGTGATAGTTGTGTGTAATAAGGATATTACCATAAACAGGTACTTTTTTCTTTTTTGTTTTTAAGAAATGTAGGCATTAAAATGTAAAAAGAGATGAAAGGCAGGACAAAAGCACATTTAGGTTACTAGGTTATAATCCTTTTGCTGTGGGGTGGGTTATGGGGTGTAAAAGTGAGCTGAATATAATATGTATAGAATTTAATGTTCTTCTTTTTCTTTTGCATATGTAAATGCATGTGAGACCACTGTGTAATGCATAGTTTTCTTTAAGCAAATAAATGTTCAGTGTAAGTTGAGAAGACTGCAGCTGATATTTTCTTCTTGATTCCATGGAAACAAGCTGACTAAAGGTGAAGACAATAAATTGAGAGGTTTGGACGTTATTTACTGAGAGAAATGTGAAATTAAAAGATACAAGGGCAAGCAGCTGAGTAAAAAATAAAGTTTGAAATTATTGGAAGTGAATAAGAGATTAGAGCTTTTTTGATAACTAAATACTTTAATGCATTTACTAGAACAGTGAATCATTTAGTTTTATTCAAAGACAGCCAGTACACTTTTTCTTGAGGCTAAAAGCTAATGTTTTCTGAGAGTGTGCACATTGTTTTTTTTCACATTTGGGAGGGAATAAAGATAAAACAAGAACAGACAGTAATTAGTGTAAGTTGGATTACAAGCTGTAAAATGTGGCTTAGCATGAATAATTTTAATTTTAGGCTAATTAATGTCTGTGGGTATGGCTGTCTATTTGGAACAATTGTTCCTGTCAGGAGGGTTAAACTTCATTATTTGAAGCTGTACATAGTTTTGTGTGCTTGTTTTAAGTTAATAGGTTATGGGAGTGTTCTGGTGTGTTTGTTTTTTAGTTTGAGGGTTTTCATTAAAACAAAAAAAAAATTGTCAAATGTGGCATAGTTTGAAATGGAGATTACAAAAACAACTGTGTAAAGGATCAGCCTGCCAAACACTAGTGGGTGCATGCAACACAATAGCTGGAAATATAAATTTAAGAAAGCTGTTATATATAATAGGTGGAAATAACTTCTTATCATAATGGCTACACTAAACATATTATTTTGTAATGTGAATGGCCTCATAGGTATAGAAAAAATGGTAAGAGTATTGAATTATATTATATTAAAAAATGCAGAGCTCAAATAGCAATGCTACAGGTGACACATTTGGAAAGAAGCGAGCATGTGACTTTGCTAAAGAAAGGACTTCAGGGTGGATATTCAGCAGAATAGTATGGACAAAGGAAAAGAGAACTACTATACTAATTGCTAGAGGAGCTCAAATAATGATAGACAAGGGGAAAAATATAGTACATTTGTGGTAGTATGGGGCTACTGGCAAGGGAAGAAGATTATGCTGGCACCTACAACTGCTATCATGGAGCTTAAGAACATTTTGGGAGAAATAATTAGCTTTCAGTAGGGAATATTACTTATAGGTGAGGACTAGAACTTGATTTGCAACATTGAAGATGTATCTAGGGGACCTAGAAGGGAAATTTAACAAAATATGGTAGATTTCTGAAGAAATATATGAAAATATTTGTTATGTAAGACATGAATTCAGTAGTAGGAACTAGAAAGAATTTACATATTATTCCCCAAGGTATAATAACTGGACTAGACTAGACAGAAATTCTATTTCACAGGAACATATGCATTTAATTGATAGCTTTGACATATAGCTAATAATTATTTCAGATCATGTGCCAATAATAACTAAAATATAAATGCAGAGTAATGAAATAAAAATGAGACACTGGTGCTTCATCACCTACCTGTTAATATAGAGGAATGTATGGAATGTGTGGTGAAAATTATTTGGGTGTTATTACAAAAGATAGAAATTTATTCAGAAGTTATAGCTAGTGAGTGGGTATAACGAACTTGGTAGAAATAGAAGAAAAAGAGAACTGGTGAAGAAGTAACAATAATTATTTAGATAAGCTGACAAAGGTTAATGTATTGCAGAATAACGGGAATCTCACAGAACAAGAAAACTACAGAACACTAAAGAGAAAATAAAGGACTATTTAGATAATATGCATGAGTTTAGAAATATTGCTGTTAAGCAACTATTTTTTAATAATATTTCCAGAGCACAAAACTCTTAACATAATGACTTAGGCAAGAAAAAGTAGAAAGGGTTGTTGCCAGACTTAGGGAGCCTATAACAATACAATAAACAAAGATCCTGTAGAGGTATTTCAGAAATGTTATAAAAATTTGTATAAAGCAGAGGAATATGGGAATAAGAAAAATGGAAATATTTATGAAAGACTTACGTATGTCAAGGTTAGAGGCAGATGAGGCTTAACAATTAATGGTTAAGATAGGAGGAGATAAGATTAAAATGGTGAAGGATAATAAATCTGCAGGAAAGTCTCCAGGAATATAGATGGTATTCCTGTGGAAGTTCGGAAGATAGGAGGGAAGAAAGTGATAAAAAGTTGGAAGGTTTTAACAGTATTTTAAAAGGAGTGGAAGCACCAAAATTCTGGAAGAAAGTTATGGTGGGTGTAATGCCTAAAGACAATAAAGACTCATCAGGTTCAGCTTCGTATGGGCCCACTTCAATTTTAAGCCATGATTATAAAGTATTTATGTCTATAATAGCTAAAAGAATGACAAAGATGTTGCCAAAATTCATAGATATGAATCAGTGTGGTTTTGTAGAGGGGAGGCAAACATTTGACAACACTGATGGAAGACTGATGATCCAGAGGGAAGCAGAATGTAAGAAATACTGCTGTTGTTCAAAAGTCTTGATGCAGAGAAAACATTTGACAGAATAGGCTGGAATTTTATGAGTAGGGCAATGGAAGCATTTGCATTTCCTGATGCAATAATAAGATAAATTAGGAGAATATATGAGGGATTGAAGGCAAAAAGTAAAGTGGAAGGGTTCCTCTCTGATAAGTTGTGTCTGGACAGAGGAACCGGGCAAGGGTGTTTTTTTTCCTCTTTGTTATTTGCATTATATTTAGAGCCACTGGCAAAGAAAATCAGGGGCTCAGAAATTCAAGGATACAACTGGTATGGTAATCAAGAAAAGCTGGTATTATTTGCAGATGGTATTATTTTGTACCTGATAAAATCAGAAGTGGACATCTCAGTGTTGTGGAATATTCTGAGAAAGTTTCAAGTTTTTTTGGATATAACAGTAATAAATATAAAACAAAGGCTATAGCTGTAAACTATGTACCCACACATAAATTGTTTCAGCAATGCCCATATTTATGGGGAAACGATAAAATGAAGTATTTAGGAGTATAGGTTTAAAAGGATTCTGTTATGGCAGCTAAGAACATGTGGAAAAAGACTAAACAAAAGATAATACAAAAAGCTGTTAAACTAGAAGCTTGTGTTTATGGATATGGATAAAAAAATACAAGCATTAAATGTTTTGGTCCCTTTAGTTTTACATACTGGTCAGGCATATTTTTGTCAACCACAGGAAAAGTTGTGGACAGTAATTAATTGTTAAGGATTTTATCGGGGGGGGGGAGAGCAAGGGTCAAGTGGAATATGTTGATCCTTTCAGTAGAACAAGGAGGTTTAGGATTATCTAATATGAAGGGATATTTTAAAGCTACACAGTTAGGGCTCATATACATAACACAAGCAGAAAGCTATAATTCAAAATGGAAAGGGATGATGATGAAGCAGGGGGAAAGTCAGGAAATAAGGACAGAGTGGCATTTTGGATGCAGATCTTTAAGGAGAATAATAAAAGTGATACAGGATATTATATCCATAAAGTAGCTTAAAGTATTCTAAGAACTAAGCCAACATGAGAATGGAGAAAGGAAATTCTGTTATTGGTCTGTAGTTCTTAGGATGGCTTGCAGGTTTGCTCTTAAGAACGGGTATAATTTTTCCTGTTATTAATCAGGTTGGTGCCTGTTTGGGATGCACATATAAGAAATAATCACCGAGGGCTTAATCTTTATGCAAAGATGTTAATACTTTTAGCCAGAAGTTAGGTACTGCATCTGAGTCTGGGGTTTTTCTTAATTTTGTCTCAGTTTCTCTTACTGTTACTTCATCCCATTTCATATCCTATCCATTCGAACTTCTTCTGTCCATTCAACATCTTTGTTATGTTCAACAGGATATTCATAAATATTTCTCTAAAATCTGCCCTATTTCTTCTTTTTTGGTGTTGATTCTATTCCTTTTACTTGTTTCCCAATTCAATATAAAACCATTTTGGGTCATCAATAAATTGTTTATTTTGTACTTTTCCTTCAAATTTGCCTGCTTACCTTCTAAGTTTTTCTGCCTGTGCTGATATGTTTAGTGTATTATTGGCAATAGTTTATGATAAATCCTGGTCAGTTTTAGTACTGTGCATTGCTTTTACCATGTCTGCCTTTCTAAGTATTTGTAATGCTTTATTCCCTTTTCTATATTCTTCTAATAATGATATTTCTTGTCTTAATTGCTTTATAGTTTTCTCCATGTGATGATTCCATGCTGACATTTTACTTGCTCCCTTCCTTTTATTTGTTACTCTACATTTTTGTGGTAACATTTTATCCATTATTAGTTTATCTGCACCTAAATATATTCCATGCATTTCTGTTATATCACGTGAATTTCTCTTAACAGTCCTTTAATGGGTTGATCTGTTTTACCAATCTTCTAACATTTTAGGTCTTATTTCCTTTCTGTAATCTACTTTTTCATCTATCTTAATATGTCTATCCATCTCTATTAAATCAGGCAGGTCTTCCCATAAATCATTTCTTCTGGACTGACAGCATCATGTATGCAATCTGCTTGCTGGTTGTATTCTACAGAAGGTTCCAGAACATGTTTCTGTGACATATACTCGTCAGATGCACTCTGCTTCATCTGCTGTTTCTTCATATGGGAACCCATTGGCCCATCTCTCTGCAACATGCCATGCATCAGAGTTGCCACTGTTTCCTGCTCCTTCCTTCCTGTGCAATTTCAACTAAACTTTCATATTGGCCTCCTACAGAAGGCTCCAAAACATCATCATGTGGCAAATCGTTTTTAGCTGCCTTAGGATCCACCTGTTTCATCATGCTGCGACACTGCCTTTGTCGGATTCTCCACACTAAACCCATCGCTTCGGAGATAATCCATAATGTCAGTTTTTATTTAACTTCTACATTATTAATCATCTTCTATGCATTCCCTCTTTGTTTTCTTCTTTTTTGTTTTCTGAAAATTTCCATATCCAGGTGGCTTTGCCTATATTTCTCTTGAAATATCTTTGACACTGCTTTTTGCACTGATTAGTTTTGCTTTTTCCCTTGCATTAAAATTGCACCACAACAGATCTCTTTTTCTTTCCCATGTCTATATTTCTTCATATACCTTTCAAAAACCTCTGGGTTTTATTCTTTATATTTTCACATATTCTCTGTTGCTTCTTTTTCCATGTATCCCAAAGTTTTTTTCATCTATGTAATATTGTTCATGGCTCTGTTGTATTAATGAATACATTTTTTTTATTTGAAGTTTTTAACAGTTTTCCTTGTCCAGGTATTTTTTTCTTTCCTCTAACTTCTCTTAATGTTTCTGAATATCCTCTATCTGGAAATTCTGGATTTCTTGTGTAATAGTAACAATATATAATGTCTTCCTTTTCCTCAACAGTCCACTTTGTTATCTTTAAGACTTTTATTTGCCTGTCGGTTTTTGTGGATTACTTCCTTCAACCTTGGGGGGGTGGCATCCTTCCCTTAGCATATCCTAACCATGTTGTAGGAATGTTTCTGTGTCTTGAGGATTCCACACTGCCATTTTTCCCAGTCCTGGCACCAGTGTGTACACCAGGATTGGGCACTTTTTTATCCTGGGACCTGTGTACCTGGCTATTTTCTTATTTTTAACCTACCTTTCTGTATGATGTATAAAATATAGTCCATGTGAAGGTTCTCACAAGACTTGAGGATGAATTTTGATCCAGCAGTACTACTATCAGTAGTGTACATGTGTACATGCTCCAGTATCTTTTCAGTAAAGCTGCCTGTTTGTTTAGCTAGTTTCTGATCCTTTATGCCCGATAGCCACAGGACAGTTATGAGTAGCCAGCCAACACTGACATCTTTTCTTTTTCTTTTTTACTTTGCTCCTCCTGTTAAATTTCTTTAGAGCATCTATTACCTGCAGCAGATCTATATTATTAAAACAAATATATGGGGGAATTCGCAAAGGTTACAGTAAGGTATGCACATTGTATACATGTTGAGGTAATGTTTTTGAATTCATAGGTAGCACCGTTGTTGGCTGTCTCCACAGCCATGCTGCATACTAATGAGGCAGTCTGGGGAGAGGCATATGCTAATTAGCCATGTACTTTCTTCCCTGGAACTGTCTCAGGGAAGGTGTCTATGAGATGAATGATTGTGTAAATTAACAAAGTCTCACATTCCACGCTGTGGTAGTGAACATGGCCAGAAGGCCATGTTCATCCGTTGTGACAAAGGTAAGTGTTGGGAAGTTTAGCAGTAAGGTGGGGTTAGGAAGTG
Source organism: Protopterus annectens (assembly GCF_019279795.1). Classification (NCBI taxonomy): domain Eukaryota; kingdom Metazoa; phylum Chordata; order Ceratodontiformes; family Protopteridae; genus Protopterus; species Protopterus annectens. The sequence continues at coordinate 1,822,664,651 of NC_056728.1, forward strand.
TGTGTGTGAGTGAGTGTACGTGAGTGGCTGCATCTGTGAGTTTGTGTTTGTCTTCCTGTGCGGTAGCAGTAGGTGAGTTAGGGAGGGGGTCAGGTAGGGGTGGGTGTGTGTGTGTTTGTGTGAGAATGGATGACTGGATGAGTGTGTAAGTCGGATTGGGTGGGTAGGATGTGTGTGTGTGTGTGTGTGTGTGTGTGTGTGTGTGTGTGTGTGTGTGTGTGTGTGTGTGTGTGTGTGTTTTGAGGTGTATCTCATACTTTCACACACCCTTAGACCAATGGGAAAAGTCTAATATTGGTTGGGGGGAACCACTAGCCCCAGGGAAAACTCATGCCTGAATAGCACTTAAACACTATGGGGATTTGGGGTATTAGAAACACTAGCCACCAGAGAAAACTTGTGCCTAAGTGGCACTTAAAAACTATGGGGCTCAGGGGTGGGAGAAAACACTAGTCACCAGGGATGCTAAATATGTTGTTCTTTAAAGTCAAATATTAAAAAAATGACAGTAAACCACTAGACACTAGGGATATGTATTTTACCATACAAAGGCACTGCACCAACTTCTAACACTGTATCTTCCCACTCTCGTCTGAGGATATTAGTCCTCTGTACCACTAGACATCAGGGATGTATTTAAGGACTATGTACAGGAAAACAAATAGGGGAAAGGGATTTGAATTACACCCTTAACACAAGGAAACCCAGTATTAGCTCACAGTACTAACTGAAAAGTTAGTGTAACAGGTGTTTTTTTGAATGTGTATATATATATATATATATATATATATATATATATATATATATATATATATATATATATATATATATATATATATATATATATATATATATATATATATATAAATATAAATAAATGGTGGATCTCAAGCATTATTCAGTGACTGCAACATGTGATGTACAAGAGAGAGGGACAATAAATGTTAGGCATACCTCTCAATCTAGTAAACCATTTTTACCCAAGCATGAATTTATTAAAGAATATGAAGTGTGAAATTCAGATGTCTGGTATTAAGGTCTGACTGTAATTTATTTATTTTTTTCATCATTCATGAATTATCTGGGCAAGGTATGTGCTGTGTGGAAGTGTATATGTTTTACTGTGTGCTTGTGGTTGTATGAGAGGAAGTCAGGGATGTTGACTGTGCTTACAGGATGTGGGCTCCACTGTTAACTATTACCGTTAGTGCTAATCTGCACTTTGCAGTTGTTAACTGTGATTCATGGACATGCAATCTAGCTAGCTGACAGTGAGGTCTTTCCCCATTGTGACTAATTTGTCTTTGAATTACAAAATACCAAATTAATAGAAACATTTTACTGTGGCCCATAACAGGATGAGATAGCACTTTAATGAATGCCTGGGCCAGAGTAGTCCATTGCTGCTGGTATGGTCCTATGCTATTCACTTCATCTGCTACAGAAGTCAAACATCCTCACCTAACACACCTACACAGCTCTATAGCATTGTCCTGTTTCTTAATTCTGAATGATGGTTTTCCTTGTCTTTTACATCCTCCTAATCCTGTTTAGGGTTCCTGAAACCATATAACGGTCATGACATCTTTTCAGCCTTTTGTCAGATACTCTGCACTCTGCATCAGTTGTCATGACAAAATTTCAAGGGGATGAGAAAGAATCAAGTAGGAACAATGATACAGCCGCACCTCAAATGCTTGTTAACTGCTTAGTTTAAAACTCCTTCTTAAAGGACTACTTGCAGCATAAATCTTCACACCTCATTCAGCTAATGGGAACCCAGTATTCAACCAATACTAAAACGAGTTGCAGCTTTTAGCAATGGGATCAGCCATAACATTCTACCAGCAATCAGTCATCCATTTTAGAAGTTTCAAAGAACCTGTTCCATGTGGTTGTTATAAATGTTTACAGCATTACACAGTGAATATAATGAGATCATAAAAATTACAGAAATGTTCCTAGATCTGCACATAGGAAACTAGCTTGAACTGGTTAACTAGCAAAGACATTCACTTCACTTGCACAAAGAGCCTTATCTGCAGGAACGTTATACTTCTGTTCCTTGAAGATGATGGCTTAGCATCAGCTCACACAGGAAAAGTTAAGTGTTTGATGTAGACATGCAATAGATGGATTGGACACTCTAAATTGGTCATAGGCGTGAGTGTGCACGTGAGTGTATGGTGTGGTAGAACTACTGTGGTAGGGCTAGCCACCTGACAGTGTAAACCTTGGCTCTAGATGATTGTCACTGATGAAGTGACACCCTGACTCCATGTGCCAAAAATGGGAAAAAATGGGTTGTGAGTGGATGGTTTGTTTTACTGTAGTACATACAAGTTTGATAAGTCGCATAGGTTCACAGATATGGTGAATAAGCTCAAGGTCTATTGGCCATCAGTGAGGATGATGGCCTGGATCTCTTGTTGGAACTTGTGGATGTCAGTGTAGTGATCTGATTCATTCTTGAAGATATGAATTGATGGGCTATGTTTAATTGAGAGGGAGAGTTTTTTTTTCCATAGATGTAGAAGTCTTTGAGATATGAAATTATCATCTTTCATGGGAAGGGTGTTATTAATTTTTAGTGAGGTTAAGTATTATCATATTGACAACATTGGGGGATATTGTAAGCAAAGGATTTCAAACAGTAAGGGATCCTTAAAAACCCTATAAGTCAAGCACAGGTCTCCTTGAAGGAAGTGATGAGATACAGACAAGACAGACAGAGAGAGCTGCTCTAGTCAATCACTATACAGGCCTTGAAATCCTTTTATTTGTTTTATGAAAAAACTATAATTCTTCAGTTGCAGCAGATGATGTGATTAGGTTACAGAAAAGGGTACAGTATTTAATAAGTAATCTTGTAACAGCTGCATAAAAAGGGGTACTCTCTTCTCTGGCAAGGCTGTCAGCTCCACAGAGTTACAGGTAGGCAACTCCCTATGCTTTGAGAACTGTACCAGTTATATGGGAATCAGATTAAAGGTAATTTTCTACAAGGATTCTAAGGTCTTTTACTATTTTGTCAACTTTAATCTATCGCCTATGAGTAATGTATAAAGTGACATGCAAAATGCTACATTTTTTGACAATGGAGGCAAGGCAATCTCTGCAGCACCATTTGTGTGTAATGTGAAGTGTTGCTTAAAAGGAGATGGTAGCAATCTGGTATAAAATTAGTAGACTGCTAACATAATGAGACTATATTTGCTAAATTAAATGTGGGCTGAAAACTTTGGCAACTGTAAATTTTTTCCCAAGTTTTTTTTTGTACACTTATTCTTAGGGCACCACATCATACTCTCACTGGCACAGTCTCTCTCTGCAGTCCCACACCAAAGAGTGATGCCACAGCTGCTGCATGAACTCGCTTTATTAATGTACATTAGAGAATGGGCAAAGTGTACATCAGCACCCCGACTGGAGAACAAACAATCTCCAGCAGGGTGGTAAAGTACAGTTAGAGAATGGGCAAAGTGTACATCAGCACCCTGACTGGAGAACAAACAATCTCCAGCAGGGTGGTAAAGTACAGTTAGAGAATGGGCAGACTGTACATCAGTACCCTGAGTGGAGAACAAACAATCTCCAGCAGGGTAGTAAAGTACAGTTAGAGAATGGGCAGACTGTACATCAGCACCCTGAGTGGAGAACAAACAATCTCCAGCAGGGTGGTAAAGTACAGTTAGAGAATGGGCAGACTGTACATCAGCACCCTGACTGGAGAACTAACAATCTCCAGCAGGGTAGTAAAGTACAGTTAGAGAATGGGCAGACTGTACATCAGCACCCTGACTGGAGAACAAACCATCTCCAGCAGGGTAGTAAATTACAGTTAGAGAATGGGCAGACTGTACATCAGTACCCTGAGTGGAGAACAAACAATCTCCAGCAGGGTGGTAAAGTACAGTTAGAGAATGGGCAGACTGTACATCAGTACCCTGAGTGGAGAACAAACAATCTCCAGCAGGGTGGTAAAGTACAGTTAGAGAATGGGCAGACTGTACATCAGTACCCTGAGTGGAGAACAAACAATCTCCAGCAGGGTAGTAAAGTACAGTTAGAGAATGGGCAGATTGTACATCAGCACCCTGACTGGAGAACAAACAATTTCCAGCAGGGTAGTAAAGTACAGTTAGAGAATGGGCAGACTGTACATCAGCACCCTGACTGGAGAACAAACAATCTCCAGCAGGGTGGTAAAGTACAGTTGGAGAATGGGCAGACTGTACATCAGTACCCTGAGTGGAGAACAAACCATCTCCAGCAGGGTGGTAAAGTACAGTTAGAGAATGGGCAGACTGTACATCAGTACCCTGAGTGGAGAACAAACAATCTCCAGCAGGGTGGTAAAGTACAGTTAGAGAATGGGCAGACTGTACATCAGTACCCTGAGTGGAGAACAAACAATCTCCAGCAGGGTAGTAAAGTACAGTTAGAGAATGGGCAGACTGTACATCAGTACCCTGAGTGGAGAACAAACAATCTCCAGCAGGGTAGTAAAGTACAGTTAGAGAATGGGCAGACTGTACATCAGTACCCTGAGTGGAGAACAAACAATCTCCAGCAGGGTGGTAAATTACAGTTAGAGAATGGGCAGACTGTACATCAGCACCCTGACTGGAGAACAAACAATCTCCAGCAGGGTGGTAAAGTACAGTTAGAGAATGGGCAGACTGTACATCAGTACCCTGAGTGGAGAACAAACCATCTCCAGCAGGGTAGTAAAGTACAGTTAGAGAATGGGCAGACTGTACATCAGTACCCTGACGGGAGAACAAACCATCTCCAGCAGGGTAGTAAAGTACAGTTAGAGAATGGGCAGACTGTACATCAGTACCCTGAGTGGAGAACAAACAATCTCCAGCAGGGTAGTAAATTACAGTTAGAGAATGGGCAGACTGTACATCAGTACCCTGAGTGGAGAACAAACAATCTCCAGCAGGGTGGTAAAGTACAGTTAGAGAATGGGCAGACTGTACATCAGTACCCTGAGTGGAGAACAAACAATCTTCAGCAGGGTGGTAAAGTACAATTAGAGAATGGGCAGACTGTACATCAGTACCCTGAGTGGAGAACAAACAATCTTCAGCAGGGTGGTAAAGTACAATTAGAGAATGGGCAGACTGTACATCAGCACCCTGACTGGAGAACAAACAATCTCCAGCAGGGTAGTAAAGTACAGTTAGAGAATGGGCAGACTGTACATCAGCACCCTGACTGGAGAACAAACAATCTCCAGCAGGGTGGTAAAGTACAGTTAGAGAATGGGCAGACTGTACATCAGTACCCTGAGTGGAGAACAAACCATCTCCAGCAGGGTAGTAAAGTACAGTTAGAGAATGGGCAGACTGTACATCAGCACCCTGACTGGAGAACAAACAATCTCCAGCAGGGTAGTAAAGTACAGTTAGAGAATGGGCAGACTGTACATCAGTACCCTGAGTGGAGAACAAACAATCTCCAGCAGGGTAGTAAAGTACAGTTAGAGAATGGGCAGACTGTACATCAGCACCCTGACTGGAGAACAAACAATCTCCAGCAGGGTAGTAAAGTACAGTTAGAGAATGGGCAGACTGTACATCAGTACCCTGAGTGGAGAACAAACAATCTCCAGCAGGGTAGTAAAGTACAGTTAGAGAATGGGCAGACTGTACATCAGTACCCTGATTGGAGAACAAACAATCTCCAGCAGGGTAGTAAAGTACAGTTAGAGAATGGGCAGACTGTACATCAGTACCCTGAGTGGAGAACAAACAATCTCCAGCAGGGTGGTAAAGTACAGTTAGAGAATGGGCAGACTGTACATCAGCACCCTGACTGGAGAACTAACAATCTCCAGCAGGGTAGTAAAGTACAGTTAGAGAATGGGCAGACTGTACATCAGCACCCTGACTGGAGAACAAACCATCTCCAGCAGGGTAGTAAATTACAGTTAGAGAATGGGCAGACTGTACATCAGTACCCTGAGTGGAGAACAAACAATCTCCAGCAGGGTGGTAAAGTACAGTTAGAGAATGGGCAGACTGTACATCAGTACCCTGAGTGGAGAACAAACAATCTCCAGCAGGGTGGTAAAGTACAGTTAGAGAATGGGCAGACTGTACATCAGTACCCTGAGTGGAGAACAAACAATCTCCAGCAGGGTAGTAAAGTACAGTTAGAGAATGGGCAAAGTGTACATCAGCACCCTGACTGGAGAACAAACAATCTCCAGCAGGGTGGTAAAGTACAGTTAGAGAATGGGCAGACTGTACATCAGCACCCTGACTGGAGAACTAACAATCTCCAGCAGGGTGGTAAAGTACAGTTAGAGAATGGGCAGACTGTACATCAGCACCCTGACTGGAGAACAAACAATCTCCAGCAGGGTAGTAAAGTACAGTTAGAGAATGGGCAGACTGTACATCAGTACCCTGAGTGGAGAACAAACAATCTCCAGCAGGGTAGTAAAGTACAGTTAGAGAATGGGCAGACTGTACATCAGTACCCTGAGTGGAGAACAAACAATCTCCAGCAGGGTAGTAAAGTACAGTTAGAGAATGGGCAGACTGTACATCAGTACCCTGAGTGGAGAACAAACAATCTCCAGCAGGGTGGTAAAGTACAGTTAGAGAATGGGCAGACTGTACATCAGCACCCTGAGTGGAGAACAAACAATCTCCAGCAGGGTGGTAAAGTACAGTTAGAGAATGGGCAGACTGTACATCAGCACCCTGACTGGAGAACTAACAATCTCCAGCAGGGTAGTAAAGTACAGTTAGAGAATGGGCAGACTGTACATCAGCACCCTGACTGGAGAACAAACCATCTCCAGCAGGGTAGTAAATTACAGTTAGAGAATGGGCAGACTGTACATCAGTACCCTGAGTGGAGAACAAACAATCTCCAGCAGGGTGGTAAAGTACAGTTAGAGAATGGGCAGACTGTACATCAGTACCCTGAGTGGAGAACAAACAATCTCCAGCAGGGTGGTAAAGTACAGTTAGAGAATGGGCAGACTGTACATCAGTACCCTGAGTGGAGAACAAACAATCTCCAGCAGGGTAGTAAAGTACAGTTAGAGAATGGGCAGATTGTACATCAGCACCCTGACTGGAGAACAAACAATTTCCAGCAGGGTAGTAAAGTACAGTTAGAGAATGGGCAGACTGTACATCAGCACCCTGACTGGAGAACTAACAATCTCCAGCAGGGTGGTAAAGTACAGTTAGAGAATGGGCAGACTGTACATCAGCACCCTGACTGGAGAACAAACAATCTCCAGCAGGGTAGTAAAGTACAGTTAGAGAATGGGCAGACTGTACATCAGTACCCTGAGTGGAGAACAAACAATCTCCAGCAGGGTAGTAAAGTACAGTTAGAGAATGGGCAGACTGTACATCAGTACCCTGAGTGGAGAGCAAATGTTCTCCAGCAGGTTATTAATGTACAAGTAATGCCCACTGAAAAATGAGTCCACCACTTCACTGCAGCATATCAAGCTGCTGTAGAGCTCGGACTGAAAACACCCAATGGCCGCCATTATTTTACCCTCACTAAGCAGCGCTTCTGCTGTGTAGCGAGTGTAAAATATAGTTAGAAGAAAAACGAAAAATGAAAAACAAAAGTGTGTGTCTGCTTATGTCTGTGTGTGTGAGTACATGTGTGCATGTGAGAGAAAGCGAGAATGATTGTGCCATTACCTTACACTCATTAAGCAGTGGTTTTGCTGTTTAGTGAGTGTAAAATCTAAATATAACAGAAAAAAGTGAATGTTTATGTTTCTGTCTGTGTGTATGAATGTGTGCATGAAAGTAAAGGGCGTGTGATTGAGAGAGAGAGAGAGTGAAGAGTGAAGCATGAGAGTGATCGACAGTAGCTGCAGCAGTCAAGAGATTTACGTACCTTTCACCTCCTAGTTAACTGAATACAACCTAAAATAAAGGGGGAACAAAGGTTCAAAACAGTAACATATTCCTGTTAAAAAAATCACAAAGTTGCTACAATAATTGGACTTGTGTTAGCATGCATTTTCTGAAGTGCAGGTGTGTGTGTGTGTGTGTGTGTGTGTGTGTGTGTGTGTGTGTGTGTGTGTGTGTGTGTGTGTGTGTGTGTGTATGTGTATGGGGGGGTCTGTGTGAAAGAGGAAGAGACAGTGAGATCAATGAAACACTGGCAGCACCAGATAAGAGGTTTGGGTACCTCTTCACCTTTTACCTCAAGAAATGTATATAAAGCCTGAAATAAAGGGGGAACAAAGGCTCCAAAATTGGAACAGATTTTAAATATTATATTTAAAAAATTAAAAAGTAAGTTAAATAACAGGATTTGTGTTAACATAAATTTTCTGAAGGAAATAAAGTCTGAAAGTCAAATGTATGTCATTATTTAGTGACTTCAATCCCCAATGACTGGCAAGAAACCATTTTAGCAGTAAGGAACCAAAAAATAAAGCAAATATCTAGATATATATTTTTAAAATGATATATTTTGGATGTAAATAACTTCCTCTAACACCATTTACATATACTACAGAAACTTTGAAACATTAGGCATCTGCAGCATCGGACCTCACAACACCCCTGGGTGGGCAAAATTACACATGAGCACACACCCTGTCAGGCATTATTGCTTATGTAATGCCCACTGAAAAACGAGTCTGCAGCTTCACGGCAGGATATCAAGCTGTTATGGAGCTTGAACTGCTAAAAAACTAAAGGCCACCATTACTTTACACTTGCTAATCAGTGCTTTTGCCATTTAGCGAGTGTAAAAAAAAAATAAAGAGAAAGAAGTTTAAGTGCATGTATGTATGTGTATGTGTGTGTTTGTTGCTGTCTGAGTGTGTGAGTGAATGCATGCATGAAAGCAGGAGACTGTGTGTGTGTGAGAGAGAGAGAGAGAGATCTTGTGTGAGTGAATGTGTGTATGAAAGCAGAAGTGACCGTGTGTGTATGTGTGTGTGTGTGTGTGTGTGTGTGTGTGTGTGTGTGTGTATGAGAGAGAGAGAGAGTGTATGAGAGAGAGAGAGAGAGAGAGAGAGTGATCTTGTGTGAACGAATATTTGTATGAAAGCAAAGGAAACTGTGTGCATGTGAAAGAGATCAAGAGAGGCTGAGAGGGCTCTTGTGTGAGTGAGTGCTTGTATGGAAGCAGAAGTGACTGTGTATGAAAGAGGGAAAGAGAGAATGTGCTCTGTGCAAAGTTGTGGTGTTTTACTTGCTTATTTATTTTTTTAAGTACTATATTATTTGTATACATTTTTGATGTAAAATGCTTCCTCCAACACCATTAACATATACTACAGAAAGTTTGAAACATTAGGCAGAGGAACTATTTTACATCAAATATATATATAAAAAATAATATAGTACTTAAAAAAAGAAGTAAAACAGAACAATTTTACAGACAGACCATTTTCTAAGCACAATAATGCCCTCCAGGGTGTGTGTTAATGTGGCATCAGTCCTCTAACACCCCTGGGCTGGTGTTAATTACACATTACCACACATCCTGATGGACATTATTGCTTACATATGTATGCAGTGTAACAGTTCTCTGTTGGAAGTGCAAGGCGTGATAATATGAGAGACATCTAACACTATACTGCAATTCCTTAAGAAAACAGAGAATTTCAAAACTGACTGTTACACCTTTAAAGAATTTTTCCATAGAGACACCCTCCAATATCCCTGCTACTTATATGTAGGGGACTACTCAGAGACACAGCAATTACAAAGTTAATATATATCACCCTTAATTGCACTTAAAGCATTGCACATACTTTCAATTGGTACACAAGTGACCAAGTTTAATAGGGTGCAATATAGCCATGGTACAAATATAATCCCAATATGATTAACTTATGGCCATTTTGAAAGACTTTCCATAAAAAAAAAATCAGGTACTTCCTTTGGTTCACAACTTACTAGTGATTAAGTGGTAATGGGATTCCAGGCTATAGAAAATGGCAGTCCCGAAGCTCATGACATTAAGAGTGTGGGAAGTAGATTATAGTAGAAGAACAGAAAAGAATGTATGAGGTGAAAGTGGGCTTTTCTGTGTGAAAACCAAAAATTAATCTGAGTAGTTTTCATTATTTTAGGACTTAGAATGTTAGTGAAATTTGGCCTGAAGCAGTTTCCTTGACTAGCAATGCAACATTGTGTGTCTAGGTATGCTTCTATCTCACTGATTAGTGGGAGGGAAAACGACAGCAGCTTTCAGTACGAAGGGGAAAATAAAAAGAGCATTTTCTTTCCATGTTTCAGGTATTAGACTTTGGCACATTGTGCACCTGCATTGTACCAAACTGAGGGATTGGGCTCCCCATAGTTATTCATGTATGTTGGTACTGGTTTTGCCTGCTACAGTAGATGAATGGAAAGGGAATAAAAAAATCAAGAAATGAATTTCATCTGATATACTGGCCTCTACTAACATCATTACTAAATAATAATAATAATTATGAAAGAAGGGTGGACAGCAATAATGACTGTGGAAGGGCTTCTTCCAATGTGTTTTTTCTTTCTGGATACTAAAGTAAGCCAGAGTACAACAGCACACTTAATAATCTACTTAAAAAGGATGAACACACCCATTTTCTTTGTCACATTGAAGAAACAGGGATCAAACAAAAGTTCACAGACGCGAACGCAATGCTTGCTGCTAATATTTGTTTTAGAGAAAGACGTTGTTCCACAGAGTTTTGCACTGCAAGAACTCTGATGCCTTTTCAAGGCTGCAGTTTCAAAAGAACATATTAGGTTATCAGTGCAGTGAAATGTAGACCACAGGGCATGAACTAGATTTCTGGAAGTGCACACATTAACTAAACCAGATTCTATCGCTGCATTGTCTGAAAATGTGCTGTGATTTATTAAGTAAGAAAGTAGGAGAGAAAAAAGGATATACTAATCTCTTCTAAAAGTTCAAGACCAAAAAAATCTCTTCTGTGTTGTGAAACTGTAGCAAACTGCTAGCTACAAATGTAACAAGCAGCTTGCTACACTTGGGAAAGAGCCATGCACAGAGCGCTTCAGTGCTTCATCTCTGACCACAAATACAATATTGGGATTGATTTATGAACTTGCAATATCCTGACAGCTTCATAAATCTTTGCTGATACAGCATTCCTGCAAAATTGGCACTTGCCAGTTGCACACATCCAGAGCTTGTGTCCAGGGTAGCTGTCCCCTTTGCCATGCCATAGTACTCATGCTATTTTACAAATTAAACAAGTAAAATTCTAACTCATTAAAATCAGAACAAAATACTTGTTAACGCCAATCACTTTAATCTAATGTTGCAGTGATGCTGCTGTTGTGTCTGCCTGTTTAAAAAAAATGGAAGTGGATGTCAACAAAATGCTGAAAACTGGTCAGTTCTTTTTTTTGCGTGAAGTGAAACTGAAAGATTGCAGGTTTGTAATGATGTCCACTTTATGTGGTTTTGTGGCTGCCTGTTGATAAAAAAAGAGAAAGAAAGAAAGAAGGAAAGAAAAAAGAACAATACTAAAGTGAATGTTAGAATTAGTCTGCCATTGTCAGTAGATATATAAGTAAAGGCATATGTGTCCCCTTTTCAGTGGTCAGCCACCACTCTTGTTTTCCATGGGGTCCCCTTGCAGCTGTGGATTTTGCAGGGGCCTAATGCTAGCTATAATTATCAGGGTCTGTGGGGACTGGGACCACAGTAGCCACCTCCCAGATGTCAGGGAGATAGTTAGTTCTTAATAGTCTGGTAAGAATGAGTGTAATAGGGGTATACTAGCCTATTTTTGATTGCACAGATTAGGCTACACATTATCTCTGTAGTTTCTGCTGGCATCTTCAGAATATCATCAAGTTCTTGAATAGTTCATTTGGTCTATAAGAAAATAAAATAGAAACACACATTTCATCATTAATTCAATGTAAATATCCACATGAAATTACTCTGTAGTATTGATTAGGGTTACCACCTGTCCCACTTTGCGAGGGACAGTCCCTCCTTGGGCAGTTGTGTCCTGACAAAAAATATTAAAAATGGCAAATGTCCTGAGATTGTAGGATATAATTATGTCCCATATTTTATGTAATAGTTGCATAAAATAGTTATTTCTGTATCTAAAATACCTAAATGTTACAAGAAACAGAATAAACAACTAAACTGCTACAAGAATAAGCTTTTATTTAGGCAAAAAAGTTAAGTTCAATCCTTTGTACTGACCGTGAGTATGTGTCGGCCTGTAAAATCTGGTGTGTCCCGAAAATGTCCCACTTTGGCTGTTTGGAAATGTGGCAACCCTAGTAGTGATGTAATAATATAACACATGAAACTGGTGTTTTTATTCATGTTATAACAATTACTTTTGTAGATATGAGATATGCAGACCAAATGGTTAAAAATTTTGTATTACACACCAGAAACATAACTGACATAACTACATATCTGTGGTATTTGAAAATAAAAGCATACCTTAGTCACTAAATGTGTATGCACATTACATAACAAGGGGAAGATAAGGAATAACACAGTACAGGTCATAAAGAGCTGTTTATGACTCCTATGATCATTCTGATAGTCATAACTAAATAGCCATAATTTGTAGCTGTAAATGCAATACACGGTTACATTAGTATATGTGGACCATGATAAAAGCCATATGCAGATCAGCAGAATGCCTCTAGTACTTACTTCTTATACCATATACATTACATGTATTGTTTGGCCATCATGAATTTCTGCAAGGATGAATTCCATCTGTAATTTATTATGATAATATTCATGATATATTCATTACAATATATGCTACTTCACTGAAAAGATGTATATGCTTTCATGTAATCTTGTACTGCTGATGTATAAAATAAGTTACTAAAACATTTGAAGACACAAACACCCCATTTACTACAGGGATGCTAGCATGTATATATGGGACTATAAAGTATGTTATCTTGTTTTGTCACTTGCATTGCAGTCATTTGTAAGGGTGTGTGTATATGTGTGTTTGTGTTTGTGCATGTGTTGGGGGAAGGAGTGGTGAACTGCATATGACAAAGAGGTACAGGTTGATAGACAGGATAATACTATGCAATATTTATATAGTGTAAGCATTGACCCTAAGAATATGTACACGTGTGCTGTTCACTGTTATGTAGGCACATAAATGTATAATGGAGGCGCACAGTTTGTATACCTATGTATTTCTCTGAGAGCATGTGTGAAAAAAAGACATTTTCCCAAGACGCTATTACTAGAGCATTCTCTACTTATGGTGGTTGTCTCATATTACCTGCTTCAGATCACAGTGGTTAATATAACAACAATATCAAACTATATTGGGAGATATAGGGTACAGTTTACAAGAACAGACCTTGCACATTCTAATGCACCATGGGACTTTTTATAAGTACACATCTTTGTATTACTATAGACAGAGTCAGTGCAACATGCCATATATACACTTTTGGTTATGTGCTATGACTGTTATGAAACCATATTATCATTCTCTGCCAAATGACATCATGCATCAGTGATGTCTAGATATTAATGTTGTATCATCATCAACTTATGAGAGTAGCTCTGAAAGCAGCTGTGAGATTATGGACTTGCTGTCTCTTTCATGCAGGCACTGTGTGTTCAGGTTCTGTTAGGCCTAACTCTGTGCATGTGGTTACCTAACAATATCTGTCCTGCACATGACCAGTGCTGCAGTACATTATAAAAAAAATCCATAATATTCACACTTATCCACCAGACATATATCAGCCATACATATTGAAACCATAATTAAACAAATAGAAGCTGAAATTATGGAATACCTGCAAAGTGAAGGCTTTAGTATAGAAAATCTAACACAAGTTAGGTGGCAGCATGATGGAACAATGTGTCCCCCTATTAAGGAGAAACAGAAGGAGTGAGAGACATCTAAAGAACAAATATGGACATGGGAAAGAAAAAGACATTTAATATGGTGCAATATTTATGCAAACAAAGCAAAATTAATTAATACCAAAAAGCACCACCAAATATATTTGAAGGGAAATACAGGCAAAGGCATCTGGATATGGAAATTTTTCTATACAAAAATAAGAAAACAGGATTAGTAATGGAGAAGTTAAAGAAAAATAAATCAACATTATTGGTTACCTGCAAAGCAAAGGATTTAGTATAGAAAATCTAACTGGTAACATCACAGCATGATAGAATGATTCCCCAAATTAAAGAGAAACTGGTAGAGTTGAAAGCATCTGATCAGTTCCCATATGAAAATACTTTGTTGCCTTCTGTAGGAAACCAGTACAAAAGTTCAGTTGGAGCTGCAAAGCAAGGGAAGGAACAGGAAATTGTGACAACTCTCATCCAGTTAGTGCTGTGGAGTGACAGGCCAGTGAGCTTCCATATGAAATATCAACAGATGACATAGGATGAAGCTGAAGAGAATACATCACAGGAAGATGTTCTGGAACTTTCTGTAGAATGCCTGTAGGAAATGCAGAACAAAGAATGTGCCTTAGTATAGAAGAAAATGATCTAAATGAAGAGTTGCATGATCTAATACAGGTGGATATACATATTAAGATCAATGAAAGAAATAGATTACAGAAAGGCAGGAAGACCCAAAAATGTTAGAAGTTTGATAAAACAAATGAACACAGTAATCAGGACTGTTCATAGATATTCATGTGAAGTAACAGGTAAATAGGATATATTACTGTGTATCTAAATTAGTAACAGATAAAGTCTTACCATAAAAACACAGGGCAATAAGGGAAAGGAAACTGAGAAATCAAATGCTATCATGGAAGTATCAGATAGAGAAAACTATAAAGCAATTAAGACAAGATGTTTCACTGTTAGAAGAGTATAGAAGAGGGAACAGAGCAACAAAAATACTTAGAAAGACAGAAGTGATAAAAGCAATGTGCAGTGTCAGAACAGACCAGGACCTATTGCACACTATTGCAAATAATACACCGAAGATATGCAGATACATACAACAGAAAAGTGCAAAGTAAGCAATTCATCAATGACCCAAAAACGTTTTATAGAGAATTTGGAAACAAGGTAGAAGGAATGGAAACGACAAAACAGACACATTTTGGAGACATATCTATGAAGATTGTGTGTAACATAACAAAGATGCTGAATGACTAGAAGAAGTAAAAGAAACAGTAGGAAGTTCAAATGTACAGGATACGAAATGAGATGAAGTAACAGTCAGAGAAACTGAAGCAAAATTAAGAAAAGCTCCTAACTGGAAAACCTCAGGCCCAGAATCAGTACCTAACTTTGGCTAAAAGTATTAACATCTTTACATGAAGATTTAGCCCTGAGTAAGAACTATTTATAAGCTCATCCTAAACAGATGCCAACCTGCTTAACAACAAGAAAAATGATACTTCTCCTTAAGAGTGAACATGCACGGTATCCTAAAAACTACAGACCAATAACTTGCCTTCCAACAACATATAAACTATACACAGGAACTGATGCTGACAGAGTTTATAGTCATTTAGAAGAAAATTCAATCATGGCAATAGAACAAAAGGGTAATAAAAGAAAGTCATATAGAACAACGGATCATTTGTTGTTAGTTGTTATAATGGAAAATTGTAAAAAGGGAAAGAATCTAAGTATGGTATGGATAAACAACAAAAAGGCATTTAACAGCATCCCACATTCATAGATAAAGGAGTGCTTACAAATGTATAAGACACACCCTACATTGATCAATTACACTACAGTGAACATGAAACAGTGACAAACCACTTTGCAGTTAAGCCACCATAAAGAAAAAAAAATATTATCCCAGGGATAAAAATCTGAAGGGGGATATTCCAGGGTGACTCTGTCACTGCTGCCCTTTTGTCTTGCTGTTAACCCATTAAGATGTTTACTTAACAGATTCAGGGTTACAATTTGGCTCCTAGAAAACAACAAAGTGTAAAGACTTCTCATATTCTTTTTGTGGATGATTAATAACTGTATAGTTCATCAGATGTGGAACTGAAAGCACAACTGCAAGTTGTCAAAACATTCTCAGATGATATTTGGTCTTGATAAATGTGCAAACGCAACCTTTAAAGCAGGAAAGCTGCAGCAGCAAAAAATTTCAGTTTGGGACAGGAATGTGATATAAAGGAACTTAAGCAGGAGAGAATGTATAAATATTTGAGAATTAATGAAGGAAGGATCAATAATAAAATATGAACAAATGTGAATAAAATTTAGTAAGGAATATGTTAGAAGACTAAAATTAATACTGAAAACAGCCCTGATATCTAGGTACAAAGTCTAAGCTATAAACCAATTTGCTCTTCCTGTTCTAACTTACAATTTTGGGGTAACTGACTGGCCCCAAAAGATATTGGATCAGTTGGGCAGGAAAACAAGAAAATGCTTCACACTTATCAAATTATTTGTAAAACTCAGTGTATACCAAAATTATATATTCCCCATTCTGAAGGCGGTATGAGCCTCCTCGAAATTGATTACATGTATAGATCTGCAATCGTAGGACTGGATACGTATCTTGCTGACCTCACAAGATCCAAGCACAGTGAAAGTTTTAAAACATAAGGGAAAACAAGTCTAAGATGACCTCTCTGCTTAATTTAGCAGAAGCATATCTGTGTCAAAGGGGAATGGAAGTAAAACCAGAAGTAGACAGAAATCTGGTAGCAAATGAATGTGGCAACAATAAAAGAAAGAATATAGGGAGAAGGATCAGATAAAAAGGCATGAAATGAGGAAAATGCGTAAATATAACTGCAAGTGTAGAAAACTCCTGGAACAACCTCATATTAATCAGGATCTGACACAGGAATGGTTAAGGAGAGATGAATTTAAACCAAAAGATGAAAGGTTAATATTGGTGGTCCAGGACAGTGGACTACGTACACGTTGGTTTACAAAGTCGACTGAACATGTTGGAGAAACAGACAAATGCAGGTTTTGTAAAACAGAATTGGAAACAGTCACAAATCTTTTTGCTGGGTGTGATACATTAATGGTAGAAGGTCTGTATACTGAAAGGCATAATAATGTGGCAAGTCTGTTGCATTGAGGATTGTGCAAAAATTATAATTTTGAAGTAGCTTAGAAGCAATGGAAACACAAGCCACAAAGCATTATAGAAAATGAAGTTTATATCACATGGGATCACCTATTATCAACAGTTCAAAAACAGATGTGAAAAAGCTAGATATAGTAGTTCATGAAAAGAAGATAGAAGTCACATTGATCATTGAAATTGCTACACCCAGCGATTACAGTGTCTTACATACAGATAGACATAAAGTCATAAAATACCAGGATTTGCAGACAGAAATGAGAGCAGAGTGGAGGTAGGATACCCAGATAGTTCCAATTGTAGTAGGAGCGATGGGTCTCATAAAAAATAATTTACAGTCATATTTAGATATGTTACTGATACACTAACTCCATATGAATTGCAGCAAGAGTCATTTCTGGGCACATTGCGGGTGCTGCAAAGAGCACTTTTGGCTAACATCAAAGATTGAAACAATACCAATTTTATGAACTTTAATCATACTTTGACTTAGGATTTGGGTCCATTCCAGTCAAGGTATTAGAAACCCAAAAGACAAAGAAATTAAAAAGAGAGAAGAATCTGTGTTAACATCTGGGAGGCCATAGTATGGGACACATCAACAGTATCTTTCATATGTGCTGGAATGTCCCAGATGCCAGTATATTCAACAACTGAAAAAACTGTAGATTGGTGGGAAATTGATTTCTCCCAAAGCATGTGTGGAGTTATGTGTGAGGTAAACCAGCTGCACACAGCCTGCACCAGCCCCCTGTCTGTGTGGCATCTATTAAATTCCAGGTCAGACAGCTGCTCTAAAAGGATCCCTGACAGTGTCTAGATGGTCACCAACTTTCTGTAGATATAGCAATATTATGTATAACATTCTCAGCTCTTGGGATATTTTCTGATGTTCAACTGAAGCCACAGATACTACCCTCTCATTGGGGTTGTATTGTGGACCATGAGAAATATTTGGCTTACTTACACCACTTTTTACTTTTGTCTTTCAGTTCATCCCCATAGCATTACAGAACTGAGCAAAAAGGGGCAACAACTGTTAAAATCTTGCATGCTGCATTAGAATATGGTTCTTAGGTTCCTAGGTTCATAGGTAGATACTAGGGTATCTGCCCTAGGGCATTTATAAGCCTAGCCAGAGTGTATTTGGCTTCCGCCTCCCTATTAGATTAGCCTACTGTGCCTCTGTAAAGTAGGTCACAGAAGGTACCCTTTTAAGATTAGTTTACTGTGCCTCTGTCTAGCAGGGACACAGGAGAGATCCCAGGGGTGAATTTGCGATTTCCCATCCAAGCATCCAAATTTCACTTGAAGAGGGTCAGCGAGGGGCTACGTCTAACATGAAATGGGATTCTATTCCAGAGTGAGGGGAGCCTTTGGGAAATGAATCTGTCCCTCCAGCATGTCCTATTTATTTTTCTGCTGAGGTGTAGGTCCCTGGAGTGTGTAGCTCTAAGGGACGTGGATTTTTTGAGGTGGAGCATGTCCATTAATTCTGGGTTTGACATGGCTTTGTACGTCAGGCATAGATCCCCTCTGAGTAGGCGGTAAGCAATTGAGTAGAGCTGGAGTTTCTTTAGTCGAGCTGCATAGACATCTGTTTGTAACCCATGATCCTCTTGGTGAGGTACTTTTGGGGTCTCTCCAGTTGCTGCAGGTGTCGGGTAAGGTACATCCCAAAAGGGGCATTGTATTCAATTATCGGCCTGATGAGTGACAAGTAGAGGGGCACAATGACCTCTCTTGATCTAGATGTGAACCCTTTCGTGATAAGGTGGGCTATATAGAAGGTCTTTCTAACCACTTTGGCAATGTGATTATCAAAGGAGAGATTACTATCTATGTTGGTCCCCAAATCTCTAATTACTTCTTCCATACTTAATGGATTACCACCTATGTGGTAATTTGTGGGCACCTTGTTTTTCCCAAAGGGGATGACTATGCACTTTTTAGCATTTAGCTTGAGGCCGTGGCTCTGGCACCAAGCATCCGTCTCTGTTAGACCCTTTTGGAGGATGCTTGCGTCAGCTGGAGATTCGATTATGGCCCCCAGTTTGCAGTCATCTGTGAACTTTGTCAACCATAATTCCTCCATGTTAGCTTGAACCTCAGAGAAGTATATACCGAACAAGAGAGGTCCCAGAACTGAGCCCTGTGGG
The DNA here is from genome assembly GCF_019279795.1 of Protopterus annectens. Lineage (NCBI taxonomy): Eukaryota > Metazoa > Chordata > Ceratodontiformes > Protopteridae > Protopterus > Protopterus annectens. The sequence continues at coordinate 1,822,683,857 of NC_056728.1, forward strand.
ACGCCACTTGTAACTGGTTTGGATTCGGACATGGCACCTGCGATTCTGACCATGTGGGTTCTATCTCTGAGCCAGTTTGCAACCCATCTTGTGATATAGGGGTTGATATTTAAGCTGCTAAGCTTATTTATGATGCCCGAGTGGGGTATTGTGTCGAAGGCTTTTGCGAGGTCCAGGTAGGCTGTGTGGACTACCTTGCCCTCATCTATGGCTTTGGTAACTGTTTCAAAGAAATCAACTAGGTTTAAGAGGCAAGATCTGCCCTTAACAAAGCCGAATTGGGTAGGGTCCAGTGTCTGGAGGCTCCCAATATCTTTGTTTATGAGTTCCATGATAATACGCTCCATAGCTTTACAGACCAGACTAGTCAGGCTTATGGGGCGATAGTTTCCGGGGTCTGTTGTGGCACCACCTTTGTGGAGTGGGACCACTGTAGCTGTACACCATTATTTGGGTACATATCCTGTAGTAAGGCTAAGTTTGAACAGTGACTTAATGTGAGGGTTCAGTTCTTCTTGGAGCTCATGTAAGACATAGCCTGGGACACCATCCGGTCCCATAGATGCTGTATTTTTTGCTTTGGAGAGGGAAGCTTTCACCTGTGCATATGTGATGTCAGGGAGGTTACATTCAGTTGGGATAGGCATTTGCTCCTTTGAGGGGAAGGGGGGGGGGGATTTGTGCTGAATCTGTCTGCCAGGATGTTGGCTATGTCTGTAGGTTTGGTATATTTTGTATCATTATGCAACAATTCAGAGCATATCTGGGAGTTTCCACCCATCTTCCTGACATAACTAAAGAAGGCCTTGTGATTATCTTTAGTGTCTAGGGCAATTTTTCTTTCGAAACTGGCCTTTGATGATTTTATGAGGGATCAAAGTTTTTTGCTAATACTGATCAGAGATGCCTTCCCTTTTTGGGATTTTGCTCTGTCATGTAGTAGCTTCCTCCTTCTGTTGTATAGCTTATTTATGGCCGTGGTCCACCAGACTGGTCTACTGTTTTTGGAGGAGTGAGTCTTGGTTTTATTTGGGATAGCATGATCCATGCATTCCTGCAGGTGCTCATAGAATGCATTTGTAAAGGATTCTGCGGATTGGGCTGTATTATCCTCTGGCCCAGGGGCTTTGAAGGATTCCACCTCAGTCTTGAGAAGTGCAAATTTGGCTTTTGAGAAATTCTTTACAGTGATTTCCTTGGCTGGGGGTGGGGATGGGATATGGATGTCCAGGGAAATTTGTTTATGGTCTGATCTTACCAATGAGTGGTTTACCTCTGGTGTGGAACATACAGTCCCCATGTTGGTGATGACCAGGTCCAATATGTTGTTCCCTCTTGTGGGGGTGGTGACCAGTTGTTCCATTGCATTAGAGTTTATAAATTCAAGGAACTGTTGGGCGAGGGTGTTTGGGCTTCAGTAGTTTTCCCAGTCAATGTTTGGGTAGTTGAAGTCATCCAATAACATAGTGTTTGGAGAGACCTTCATATTCTCCAGTGTTCTCAGGAATGCCAGGTGGGATTCCTGTAATAGGGAGGGTGTTCTGTAGCAGGCTACAAACTGAAAGGCAGTTTTGCCCTCTGTTAGTTGCACATGGATGGTTTCCGATGCTTTGTGCAGTGCCACTAACCTGGAGGTGTAGGTATCTTTGATGAATATAGATACTCCCCCTCCTTTTGTGCTTCGGTCCGAGTTTTGGGGCCGAAACGCATGGTATGAGTTATAACCTGGTAGTGCTGGGGTGCTCTCAGGAGCCTTGAACCAGGCTTCTGTTACTGCACAGACATCAATTTTCTCCATACTGAGGAGAGTCTCGAGTGCGTGCATCTTGAGGTTTAGACTTCTGGCATTGAGTAGCATTACCTTTAGTTTTTTTTATCTTTGGGTTGTCTATGGAGGTGGGTTTGTCTTTTGAGCCTTGCCTAAAAAAGGCACTATGGGGGTGGCAAGAGCCTTGGCCAGTATACAAAAGCCTAAGGGTGACAGGTGCAAGCGTCCCTAGTGAAGAAACGTGGCTTGTCGAGCATGTCATCCCAGGCTGACAGACACTGGATCCCCTTTGAATGACACAAATACTTTAGCCAATTGTTGAAACTGATAATTTTGTCTATACTGTGGCATCATTCTTGGTGAGGGCAAGATGCTACTCAAGGTCAGGGACATACCAGCCTGGGCTACATGGTCAGAGAACTCCTCTATGTCTCTTTTCATGTAGTCCAGGGAGGTACATCTCAGGTCATTCACACCAGCATGGACAATGACGGAGTCATACTTGTACTTGCTTTGGAGTGACCTGAGTGCTTGCATTATGTGGCGGATCCTGGCACCCGACAGGCAGCTTACAGTGACCTTCTCCTTGTTCAGTCTGGTGAGTGGGACGTCAGTGTGCTGGACAATAGAGTCCCCTATAACAAGTGTATTTGGTGTGTTGTTTGGCCTTATGGACTGTGACTGTGAGGCACACTGATTTTGTGAGATATGTGATTTGTGGATATTGTTGAGGGGTGGCTGTTGCTTGGATATCTGCTTAGGAGGTCTTTGCTGTTTAGGTAGATTTTTATTTAGAGCCTCCGAGTATGTTTTTGTGTGTTTATGTGTTGGGTATGCAGATGCAATAGGTCTGTGTGAGACTGGATTTGTGGTGTGGGTGGTTACTTTTTCCTCCTGACTGACTGTGTCAGTCTTGGGTTGAGAGAGCTCTGCCTCCAGTTTGGCTGTGTAACTGCATCTCTCACATGTATTAGAGTTTGTTGGAAGGAGGAGAGGGTTGTCTGTGTACATAAGGCAAATGTAACATTGCCTCAAAATTCCCAGATTCACCAGCTGGACTGGAGAGTAACCTTGAAACTGACCCTTGGACATACCAGATTAGTATAGGGAACTGTTGTTTTTACTGATCAGATTAGGGAAGGGAACTGATTTTTCACTTGATCAGGAAGGACCAATCGGGAGTCTAATACTTATGAGAAGTCAAGGAGGGTGTAGTGCTTTAGTTAGTTAGTGTTTCCTTATAAGAGCTGAGCAAGTGCAGAGCTTTAGAAGAATAGAGTGATTACTTTGAGAGTTTGAACAGATCTAAGGGAAAAAGTGAAGAGCAGACTTTGTCGAGCCTGGAATAGTTTAAACCTGTTTAGGCGGCGCTGCCTGACGCTGCTCAGTGCGCAAAACCGCGCAAAAAGAGAGTTGTAGGGTTTTAAGAGAGATAGATCAAGTAGTTTAGAATTGACCCAAAATGGCCAATAAAACTACAGCTTCTAGGTAGTAACCACTCCTCCAGGGACAGGCAGGCTGTTCAGTGTTAACCACTCCCACTGATGAACACAGAGACTTCCCTTTAGCCCAAGCAAGCACTGGCCTTCTAGAAACTTCCAAACAGTTCAGAACAGCAAATCTGTAACTGAACTTTCTTAACTTTCAGAAAGTGGGAAAAAAACAAGATTTTTTTTTTCTTTTTGCTGTAGTTTAAAGGTAGCAGAGATACACAAGCAGCAAAATAATCACAACAGTGCAATAAATGACCCCACACTTAAGTGCTAGGCCAAAATCAGGTAAAATGCAGTTTTTAGAGAAAAAAATGATTTTAAATTAAGTGCAACACAGGAAATGCAGTAAACAGGCTCTAGATGCGTTCCAAGTACTGTTACTTTTACAGATATAAACTTTAGCAAGCCGGAAAATGCCAAAAAGTAGGCGGCAAAGCAGTAAAACTTAACAAAAAATCAGAAGAAAATAAATGTCCTTTCAGAATTGCCATAATTTTGCTTTTGATCATAACTTTCATTTGAACATCTTGCACAAGCATAAATCTTTGTGAAATCTAGCCCAGTGTCTGTTCATCAGGCTACAACAGTGATAGCGCTGAAGGCAGTAGACCCCATTCTTGGCATGATAAGGTAGGAACCATTTGCTAATATGCTACAGATGTTTGTGGTGCACTGCTGTTTTCAGAATGCTTAACTGAACTGGAGAAGAGAGATAGCTCTTTAGATTTTGATATTAAACGGCCTTCTGGTTTAGAGACTGTGACAATTTGAGGCATTTTTAGCAAAGAAAGAATACTGTTTTAGCCCAAAAGAGCTTCAGGACATGAGCTACTGGTCTGGTAAGAGCAGGATTTTCATCTTGAATAGTGTATGACAAGGTTAGTTATGCCCAGGAATCCCTGAATTTCAGCTGTAGAAGCAGCTCTGGTGTTGTGCATTACTATGCACTTGACATAAATAGTGGACAGGAGAGATATAAGCTTCAGTTTGCATAATCAACGATGAAGTGTACACTGTGACATTATCAAACTTCTCTTTAACAAAGCACCATAGAAGATATGCAAATATGTAAATGACAGGGTGGAATGTAGGGGGGAGTCAGCTGTTTCTCTAGGAGGTGCTGGGTTTCAAGTTATGTAGAAATGTAAAGCAGAATTTCACTTCTCTGAGGTGACTGCATTGCCAAGATAAGAAATCATTAGCTTAGAGGTATTCTTGATAATGCCTCTCAGGTCAATCATATGCCTCCAGAAGAAGTGAAGGCTTCCAGAAGGCGTGTGGTATACAGCTTTTCCAATACCTACATTTCCCATACTCTTTTTAAATGGGTTTTTAAGGTCTATGTTGCATGTCAGTCCCTGCATCATGTCCCCCATCACAGCATTTCAAGCAACCTTTCTGTTCCATGAACTTCCTTATAAACTTCCTTATGCCTGTAGAGACCCATTTAAATAAGGGCACTCTCATTTTTACTGTTTTACTTGTGAAATATAATTTCTTGTTTCCTTCAAAAGTTCATTGCAAAGCATCTCTTTTACTTTTCACATCATCTCAGGAGATATAGAGCTTGCCAGTCAAAATTTTGATGGCTGTCATTGACTAAATGGGCGAGTGGAATGAGGCTATTACTATGACCAGAGTTTGATAGCTACCAAGGTGTTGGGGGGAGGAATGGTGAGGCCTGCTCACTGTTCTTGGGGGGTTGAGGGGATGACTTGTAGAAGCAGCTAATAATTTTCAACTGCCTGGTGTAGACTACAAGAAAAGGAAATTGGAAACTGCTAGGCTGTTTATGTAACACCAACACTGACTAATGACATCTGGATGAACCACAAGTGCCACAGTAGAAGGTATGTGGCTGGGGATTTTAAAAAGGCATGTGTCACCACAAAGGTGGAGAATTCTTCCCCGACCACACCCCATTTGCACTCCTACACATAGTGGCATATGTAATTTCAGCACATAAATAGAGCCAACATATGTACCAGCTTGCTATAGCCAGATGCAGTATAACAGATCTCAACTGTCTGTCCCCCTTCCCCACCCCCTGTGTAATGAGGCACCAAAGCCTGTGGAGGCCATAAAGTTAAACAAATCACCAGCACAAAAACAAGGTTTTCATTGGTTATTAAAGCATTTTCTATCCTCGGATCCATGCCTGTATGTTTCTGGTGTGCTGGTGATTTAATTGTTGTTATTTTTCTCCACACTGTATTCTTCAGTTTTACCCACGGTGGTGGTGCTGCGGTAGCATTGTCTCTTCACAGTAAGATGCTGTCCGGTTCGATTCTCAGCTAGAGCGTCTTCTGCATGGAGCCATGTGTGAATGGGCGTACCTTCGTTGAAGGTTGTGCGTCAGGGCTGGTAACTTGGCAGGTAAAAATCAACTACCAATCATTAGCGGAGCGGAGTTCCGCTGTGTCGACCCCTAACTGGGAAAAGCCGAAAGACACAAACAAACTGTATTCTTCAGTTTTCATTTGGTTTTTGAGGACATAAAGTTACTTTTACTTGGAGAGGTGGGACCCATCCAGTGAAGGGATACCCCACTAAGCAGACTCCACAGGGTGACCAGACAGAGCTATGGGACAAGGAGAGGGACTGTCCCTTCTCAGTAAGGGTAGCTTTGTCATTAAAGTAGCAAAGCTGACTTGTGAACCATGTAGCAAAAGAAAAGAAAACAAAACAAAAACCTGATGGATGTTGAGGAGGTGGCCCTCTTGTGTTTTTTTTTTTGAGTGACAGATTATGGTAGTCATGATGAGTGACTTCTGTTTTCTAGCATTACTTACATAGAGGCATGGTGATCACACTAAGGTATTTGTGTCTGTTATTCACGATCCAGTTAATAGTAGTTCTGCAAATACAATTTCTGCAGAACCTGTTGGATATATTAGCCATCTATATGAGCTTGCAATGACTGAAAGTGTACTTTTGTAATGGTGAGCAAAAGCTCCAGACCATCTGAGGTTGACTTCACCCAGAACAACTGACTTTCTTTTAGACATATTGCAAAGACAACAGTAAGGAAAGAAATTATAGTTTTCACCCTTCCACAACTGGGAGGCAGGGGAGCTATAACTGCAGTAAAAAGTGAGTTTCTTTGCTTCTGTAAGTGTATTTTCACTCCAGTCTCCTTCACATGATCTGCACCTGGTTTGCTACTCAGCTTTATGGTATTCACCTGTTTCTCGACTAACTGTGCCATTTCAATACTTTCTGCCATTAAGAAACCAGTTGCCATTTCCACTATTTTAAGTGATGTAAGATAATTAGTGGCCAGTTAAGGTTCTGATAGTGATAACATGGTTGTCTTGCTCACACAGACCTTGTAGCCTTATAAAACTTGTATTTCATGTGCATGTGGGCAAAGGTCAAGCTTCTGTCTCTCCAAGTATGTGGAAAGAATAACTGTTTTGCTCTTGGCAATGAGAGGAGGGCCTAGCATTTAACTCCCAAGATCTGAGTAATACAGTGATTATGCTGCAGTGTCAACAAATTTTATTTTTGCAAAAAGAAGTAAAATAGCACTTCATTTTTTTCCTGGATGAGACAAAAGAGGAGAAGCAAGTATATACCCTTTAGTAAACAGTTTCCAGTCCTGAATCTGAATGAGTAATGGCAAACTAATAATGCAGGAATCCCCAACATAAGCAGTAAAATTCTGTCCTTCCAACATGGCAGCTGCCAGAGCTGGTTCCGTAGATATACAGTAGAAAAGGCAGTTATGAAACAGTGGAAGAAATGCTAGTGACTTACTTCCCTCTTTGCATTTTTACCCAACAGCCACACAGCCTAAAGGAGGTAAAACAATGGTACAGTCACTGCTTACTAAGCCTGAGTGACAACAGTTTGTTAAGGATTCCCCTGTTACTGGACAGTCAAGTCAAACACTTCTGGGTAAAAGTACACGTAGGAGCAGCTGATCCACTAGCAACAGCTAAGGTATTATGAAAAATGAGCCTACAGTTCAGTAAAGAGCTTTTGTAGCAGGGAGCTCAGTCTGCAGGGATAGTCAGCCTGCCCATGAAATTCAGGTCAAAGAATGAATGGGAAGGAGTCCAGGGAGCTTTCATCATTGGACTTTTGATGGCAAGCTAATACTAAAGGACCTGATCTCAGCTGTTGTCAAATCGTCCTGTTTTCATCTGAAGAACACAACTCATCACCTGTTTCATTCCACCTTTGGATCTTTCTACTGTGGTGCATGCTCTTGTGGCCTGCTGTTTGGAGTACTTGTTCTCTGTAGGTAGGGCTTCCACATTCTGAACTTGGTTTTCTGTAGCTTGTGCAAAACTCCACATCCTAGACAGTTAGTGGGGTTTCTAGGTATCATCTTATAATGCTGGGTCTGTTTGGATTGCACTGGTTCCTTGTCAGGCAATGAATAATCTTCAAAATTCTTATCCTTCTTAATTTAGCCCCTTGTGGCTAGGGTCCTCCTTATCTGCAGAATTCTGTGCTTGGCATCTTAGGGTCTCTTTATCCCATCTCAAATCTTCAGTGATTCATACCTTTACCCAAGGAGGGCCTCGCAACTGGAACTTACTAATGAGTTGCTAGAGAGGTTCTTCCAGCCAGCTCTAGATAGATTTAAGCAATGCCTGAAGGCCTACTTATTTGATTTAGCATATGAGTGACTGCTTTGCTTACTTCAATCGCTGCTCACATTGTTAACCAAGTTTACTGCAGTACCCTGTTTATTTCTTTTATTACTAATTTATTTTATGGTATTTCCCTTTCAAATTTGTCTCTCCATTCATTTATACACATAGTTTTATTATTGGCTGCTTTTCTACTTGAACAAATATTGCTTGTTTAATGCATGGGTTCAAGCATTTAAAATAACTGAAATCTGAATGTGATGTAGGAGTGCCACCCACTTCCCCTAAGTTCATAATACATATTTTGCTTTTGAAAAAAAAAATATTGAAGCAATACTGCAAAAGCTGCTATCATTGTACCACTCACAGTGTCAGCTGCATTCAAGCACAAGGCGCTACTCAAATGATAGTAACTTCACACCCTTGATGAACATGGTGATCTACTGACAGTCTTCTATTACAGATGTGACCTTGTATGTCGAACTGATACATTAGTTGTAGGTTACATGCTTACAATCGACTGTAATGTTGTTTTATTGCATTGAAATGATTACTCTGTATCACTTGGACTTATTGTTAGGAAATGATGAGGACTGGCAATGGGAGAGGAGCGCGCTTTACTTCAGCTTGGTTACACGACAGGTCCAACTGCGCCACTGACATTTCTACAGTGGAGATCTTGGACATAAACCTGCATCAAAGAAACAAAACTACATAGATAAGTAAATCAGAACAGAGGATACAGAAGTTGCATTTTAATAGTCTTTAAACTGATATCACGATACAGGAAAAAAATCTAGACATCCAAAAATGAAATGGTTCCACTATTATACCTCGAGTAACAGCCAGATGAATTTACCAGACTAACATAACTAGTTGTTGTTTCATCCAGATGAAAAAAAGATTTTTTTACAGGAAGTAAAAGAAAAAAGATAACTCACTCGTGCATAAAGACTGAATGCTCGAGCTTCAATTGCCTGAGGTTCAACCCTTAGATGAGCGGAGATCCTTCATAGGAAATCACTGTTGGTGAGTTGTGCTGGAAGTAATTCCTGTTGAGTTGGTATATATACATTTGAAGGGTGTAGGTGCTTTCTCCTGCACAAAACTTAAAAAAAGTGTTTTTTGGCAGGTTTTTTTTTTTTTTTTTTTGGAGAATGCAGTTCACTGATTCTAATCCTTGGTGCATTTGCTTTCGTCCACTCATAGTGGAAGCACTATTGGTACCATGCCTGAAGTAAAACTAGAAAAAAATAACAAAAAAAAAAATTCACAAAATGCCTCTACCAATACCATTTATTTAAAAACATTAAGCATTTTTATCTAATATCAGAATTAGTGACAAACACATGATAATCAGACTCCAGTGTAATGATAGGCCAGTATTTATAATTTCAGCCTGTGCCTTACAACAGGGTTGTGATAATGAGGATAAGAGTGCATTCAGACACCAGTTGCAGGACCTACTAGATAAAGCAGGACAACATGAATTGGTGTTGATAATGGGTGACCTGAAAGCACATAGGACAGACAGAACAGGATATGAGGACCGCTTGGGTCCACATAGGTAGGGCAACAGGAATAAAGAAGGACAGGCCATTCTAGACATCTCTCTGGCAAATGGTCTGATGGTGGCCAACACATGGTTCAGCAAGAGACATGGTAACAAGTTCACATAGAAGAGTGGTCAACATGCAACTCAGGAGACTTCCTACCAGTAAGGAATGGGCATTGGGGTAGAATCAGCAATTGCAAAGTCATCCCCAGTAAAACAATCAGCCCACAACATAAACTACTGGTTTCCACAATCAGCTGCAGGCAGTGGTCAGAGAAGGTTTTAATGTCAACAGAGACTAGGCTGAAGACCAGAAAATTGACTGAAGAGAAAGCACAGGAGTTCAAAGAATTACTCAGGGCTCTAGCACCTCAGGAAGAAAAGGAAATAGATGGAGTTGAAGAAGAATGGCAGCACCTCAAAACAGCATGTATAAGGACTATAGAGCAGATATATGTCCAAGCCAGATATGGAAATAAGGTACTTAAGGAAAGTTGGTCATGGAATGTAGAAGTCCAGGAAGTTATTAAAAGAAAGGAGTGCAGGAAAAAGTGGAAGATAGAAAAGACAGACCAGGCTAAGAAAGAACACTGGTTGGCTAACAAAGAGCCTGAGATAAGTTGCAATAGCAGAGAAGGCACTAGAGGCACACTACCAGCTTCTGGATAGTGTCTCGGTAGATGGCACAAAGAAACTCTATTAGGTTGCAAGACAAAGACAGGAAGATAAAGCAGATAGTCAGACACCCTTCATAACTGATGCCAGCAACAACTTGCTCACCAGTCCACATGACATGAAAGGCAGAAGGAAGGAACACTTCCAGTAGCTTCTGAAAGAAGAAAACCACACAGAAGCTGTATTGCCATAGACACAGCCTACAGTGAAAGAAGAGTAGGGGGTCCAGCCTAGAAGAAGTAAGAACAGCACTAAGGAAAATGAAGTCAGGGAAAGCAGCAGGGTCAGGTGAGGCCACAGCAGATATGATCAAGATGTTGTGTGAGATAAGGAGAAATGGCTGCTGAGGGTACTCATAGCGGTATGTAGAGAAAGGCGTATCCTAGATGACTAGAGTCAGTGTATAAGAACCAAGGGGAAATCTACAGCTGTGGGCAGAACAGTCATATCAAACTCCTGTCACAATGAATGAAAGTTCTGGAGAGGGTGGTTGGTAAACAAATATGCAGAGTAATAAAAAATATGATGGGGCATTGCTTTCAGCTGTCCAGATTTTTTCAGAATGCCCTGAGTTTTGCTTCATATTTTTGGTCAGTTCCTCATAAAATTTATGGTTTTCTGGTAAGTCACTGAAGATTAAAGTAATTAAATAATGACTTATGTTTTATCTTTGGGCTTTGTTTCCTTCAGAAAATGCATGCTAACACAAATCCTGTTATTCTAGCAACTTTCTACGTTTATAACAGCAACATTTAAAATCTGTCCCTATTTCTGCGCTTTTGCCCTGCCTTTATTTTAGGCTTTGCCCAGATTTCTTGCACTAAGAGGTTGAGGTATGAGATGAATAGTTTGGATTCAGATCAGGATGCAGCACAAATGATCTGATGTTTGCAGTGAGATAGATAGTTGAAAAGAAACTAGAGATGAGGAATGAGTCCAATTGGGAATTCCTAGACTTGGAGAAAGTGCATGACAAGGTCTCAAGAAAGCTGATTTGGGGAGTCCTACAGTGGTTTAAGCCCCAGAAACTTTGGTAAAATTAGTGCAACTTATGCACAAGGACCCGATAACTCAAGAACTAACACTGAGGACTTCTGTGTGGGAGTGGGTATATCCATTGCTGCCCGTATTGATGATGGACTATATTAGTAGAAAGGTCAGAGGAGGCAGATTAACAAAGCTGCTATGTGCAGACGATGTGTCATTGCAGGCAGACTCTGAACAAGAACTTCAGCAAATGACAGGGGAGTGGAATGCAGAACTGAAGGCACATGGGATGAAAGCGAGTACAGATAAAGAGGTTGTGATGACAACAAATGGGGGAGTCAGAAGAAAATGGGAATTGAGATAGAAGAAGGAAAACACTGAAACAGGTAAACAGCTTCAAGTATCTGGAAGGGGTGATTTAGGAGAAGGGAAGTCTGAATGAGTAGATGAAGGCTAGACTCAGAGGGGCTGCAGCACACCGGCACAGAGTGTGAGGTGTGGTATGAAAGAAGAATGAAAAAGAAGATGAAAAGTATTGTTACAAAATAGTGGTTTGACTAATACTACTGTATGGTACAGAAACCTGGGTAGTAAAGGCAGAGCAGTTGAAGCTAGAGGTGATGGAAATGAAGTGCCTGAGACTGGTGGTAGGATGAATACTGAGGAACGGATGAAGAAATGAGGACATTAGAGCAGAAGTCAAAGTAGCTCCAATTGCAATGAAGGTCAAAGGGAAGAGGTTATGGTGGTTCGGTCACATTTGCAGAAAATCAGAAGACAATCTGATTATGCAGATTTCGACAGACATAAAGAAGGCAAGAGGAAATGAGGGCATCCAGCAAAGAGATGGATGGATTGTGTAAGAGAAGATCTGTGAAAGTCAGGCATGACTGTCAAAGAAGGTAGAACAGTGGCATTGAATTGAGAGAGATGGTGGCGGTTGATGCAACACTCATATCCAATGAAGAAAATGGGGAAAAAGGGGTTGATGATGATGATGATGATAACCTCTCATCATGCCTAACATGAAATGAGACTTCATCGATACAAAACATTAATGAAAATTTCTGAGTTTTACTATAAAGATTTGTTGGACCAAAAATAACTTAAATGATAACTCTTGTTAGGTACCATTCATCCACTGGAATTAAATGAAAGTGTCAGTATATGTCCTGTTTTAAAGTGAAAGTGATTAAAGCGAATGTTTGTTTTGATGTTAATGTGTTTTTGTAGTAGTATAGCTTTATATTTTTAGTGGAATGCCATGTAACTATTATCTAAATTGAGTCATTTTCATTAATATTTTGTTTTAAGTCTGATTTTCTGCTTGGAAACAAACAAACAAAAAATGAATGCATTAAATTAGTAGAGGCATTTTATGAAGTTTTTTTTTAAGTTGTTTTGCAGAGAGGCTTGCACCTGCTATGTTTTATTTATTTATGTATTTATTTATTGCATTTGTTTACTGGGATTACTTAACTGGGCCATGCAAAACCTCTTTTCATTGGAGGCCTGGGAAGGAAAAAAATCCATAAACAAAAACTTTTATAAGTATATCACAGTTGTGGATTCTTTGCCCTCCATACTCCTTACATACATACACACACACATACACATACACACACACACACACACACACACACACATATATATATATATATATATATATATATATATATATATATATATATATATATACCAGCTCCCCAGTCACATCACCAAGGGCAAAAGGAAAAAAAGTGAAAACAAATGAATCATTGCTGGTGCTGTAATAGTGCCATCACCAGCAATGATTTCCTGTGGCAAACACCTCAGCCTCAGGTACAAGTGGTCCATTTGTGATCACTTGAGTTGCAACATCACTGAGTGGTTACTCAACTATTAGTAGAACAACCAAATTAAACTAGGGACAGAAAAAAGATTCTTGCAGGTTTTGCTGCTCCCAGTAACAATATTAGTTAAGTATGAGGTTTATGATTTGTCTCTGAATTAACATACTGGATTAGAATGAAAGCATTCTGCCATATTTTCTGAAATACTATATATTGTCTCAGAATGCTTGGAGTCTTCTGTCTATGTCATGCAGATGAAGTCTTTAGAATGTATGGAGTTTTCTTTGTATCTAATTGCAGTCAAAAGTTTATGGTCCAGCAGCTGGACTATGCAGTTCAACAACATGTAATAATTAAATACAAATGTCCATGCAGGCAGTTTCAAGAAATGATGCATTAACAGTACTAAAATTAGGCCATAAACAGCAAGATAAAAAAAAAATAATAATAATGCTTCCCAGGGCAGCATCAGTGACTTAGAACAAAAGTATAAGCTAATTATCCATGTAGCTGAGACCAGTGAGAGGCTGGTTGTGGTAGGATCAGTCACATAAGCCTGGGACACCATCTCTGTGTCATGTTGATGAATGCATGATACATAGATGGTGTCATGTTGGTGAATAATGTATGGTTAGTGGATTACTTATGTACTGCCACATCCATGAGAGAAACAAAATCAGCTTTTACTTTTCTGGAAGTGGAACGAGATATACCTCACTTATGGCTGGCTGATCCCCGACAACCCCATTCATGGTATATAGTCTCTGATGAGACTGCACCATGGCACTAGGAAAGAGGTATCTTGGAGAACAACAAGAAGCGTTACTAGCATAACCCTTCTGCCAGCCCCTGGCTAGCCACCACTGTATGACCCATAGACATATAATCTTTGTACAGTAAAAGCTAATTATTACTCAATAACAATCATGCTGATTTGAAAGAGCAATCGTTGTGCCTAACATCAGTCTAGCATTACCAACAGGAGTAAGTCCAGCTGTAAAACACAAGTCCTGGGAAAAAATAGCTGCTCTAAAAAAGCTACAGTGGTCTTCTTCTCTGTGTTGCTAGGTGGATAAACAAAAGGCAAGCAATTAATTCTCTTAAATGACAATCCTACCCTTCCACTCACAGCAGTTCTGCTTATCATAGTAAAATAAAAAATATAGAACATCTGAAAAAATGATTGGATGTCAAAAGGGGGTGAGCATCTTAATGTAAACATTGGATACATTCTCATCCCTGAAAAGTCACCAAAATAAAAAAGTGACAAAAACTGCATTAAACTGATGTAGTGTCAACAAATACATGACCAGTGCATGCAAAATACATTACAATACCATCCTCTAGACATAAGAGTTGACAGGTAAGAGATAAACTTCCTTCATACATGTGTATTGTCTAAAAAAGGCAAAAATCCTATCTTTATATAGTAAAAATAACATGTGTTCTTGTGAGGGTAATGTAGGATTTACCCATGGTTCCCTCATTTGATCACTCCATCTTCACATTCATGATCAAACCACAAAAGGTATATGTAAATCCTGCATTGCTCACACCTGACAGTAACTTATTATTAAAGTGTACTTGCACCAAAATCTTCCAAAGAATATTAGCACAGTCCCACACTCATCTCCACATACAGACAGTGAGAGATTATGTAGATAAATGTTTATAACTGTCATTGTTTGGTCACATATACTTATCTGATGACAGCATTATCCAAAATTTAAAGTCCCAAACTCACTAACACCCTATGCATAGTCCAGGAGATGGAAAGGAGATAAATCAGCTTATTATTGTGTCAATCAGATCAACACTGATACCCCTACTGTTAATTTTTCAAATTATCCCCTTCTCAGAACTGCACTAATAATCCCCCTCCTCCCAAAAAGGAACAATTTAGTGGAACAAGTATGCTCAACTTAGTATTTAGTGCTGTTGAAATGTGTGTTGCAATGACTTTTTTATACTTCTGTGTTTAACATTAATCTTCTTTGTTAATCAGCTGTTACAATATATTTCTCAATTATTTTTACCATGCTCTTTTCCCCTTTATCATACTGCTCTGGAGATGTTAACCAAAAACAAATGTATCTGTATATTCTAACATTCTATATATTTTCTCACTACAGTTCATGCCTGTTAGCTCAGAAGGTGGCTTTCCAATTAAACCCCAATAAACCAGAGATGGAGCTCAGCTGTACGATGGCAGGCTGGGATAAAGCAGGGCTGGAATGAGCATCCTTTGTGCTGCTGTTCTACACTTTCAAGAATGTGTCAGGATCAGATCACCTTGTGGGCTCTGCCACAGTCCAGCAAAACCATTCCCTCAAAAAAATTATTCAGTTTTATTGACTCAAATGCAGGGGCTTTGTCCACTGCATCACCAAATGTAACATAATCACTCTGAGGTTGCTGTATCTCTGGGCAAGGGCAAACCCCAGATGCAGCGACCTCTTTGGATGAATAGACATTTTAGCTAAATGTATATTATCCACTACTTAACCATCACAGAGCTAGAAGACTCTCACTTTGAAATCCATCAAGATAAAGGATATTCGTATTTTTGACTCTAAAAATCTCAGCATTCTACCATCTCCTTAACTCTCCCCATCTGGGCTCTATGGTAATATACTGAAACACTCTGGTTTCCCTATATTTAATGGGATCTTATGTAAGCATTCAGCAGGATTAGACAATTCAATGATGGGAGATGGTGCTTTGTGACCAAAACAAGGTCTTGATTTATATGTACCCAGTTGCAGGGACATAAAATTAGCAAAACAAAAAGGCTATTGCCACTATGAATGAAGTATATATTGTGTTAGGAAATACATTCCAGAACACTGGGGTACAGGCAATATTCTAGAATTGTATACTATATTCTTGACGGTCATCCCGGGGGAAGTAGTGAAATGTTTGATTTGTATACCAGTATCATGTGCTGCTACCTTTCCCTAAAGTGACTGCCGTAGTCTTCATAGTATACATGTGAAATATAGAATTAGATGTACATCACATATACTAGAATTATTATATTCCAAACCTTTAATAGGATAGCTAGTAATATAATAGACAGAACTCTAGACAGACTTACCTCCTTTGCTGGCTTTCTAATACCCTTTTAACTTATTTTTTTGTTTGATGCCTAGTTGGAATTTATTTATGAACCAGTAGTGAGTGATCATCTTGTAATCTATATATTGGATACTGTTAAGAGATAGCTGATATCCCACATTATATCTGAAAATCTTTCATTTTGAAACTAAATAACTTTGGTAAGTTTTCTTTGTCTCACATCTGACTCAGTCTCAGTAAATTAAATGATAACCTCTGGAGGTCATTGCCAACTTCTGTGTCTAGGATCTTTCCTTAATCAGTAGCTGTGATTTCTCTGATGAATTGTTATTTAAATACTGTTAGGAAGCTGAAAAGAACTGCAGCAGCTGTAAGACAGACTTGCTGAAGTCCAAAACTAAGATGTGCTTGTATTTTTGTATTTAAAATGTAATTTATTATAACAAGAAAGAAAGAAAGAAAGAAAAGTAGAAATATACCGAATGCACAGGTGCGTGTGTGTGTGTGTGTGTGTGTGTGTGTGTGTGTGTGTGTGTGTGTATATGTACATATTCGATTTACTGAAATGTCGATCATATGGTCTCGACCATATGACATTCGAGATTTCAGTAATTCGATTATGTAAAGTGCTTCCATATATATATATATATATATATATATATATATGTGTGTGTGTGTGTGTGTGTGTGTGTATAAAATTCCTTTTGTTGACTGGCCATGTATGCCCTATATTATTTATTTATTCATATTTGCTAAGCTGTCATTAGTAAAAACTTAGATTCATTGGGTAATTGCTTGGCGTATTTATTGTTTCCCTTTAGTTGATGCAGTCTCTGTACTTTCATTTTTTATTCAGCTTAACAGGGACTGAGATCATTGTTTTGAATAGTGTTTCTGCTTGTTTTAGGAGCTGATAATGTGCCTAGGATGTACTTAAATGTGTTGATGCCGTGCACTGGTATACTTAAATAAAAATGTTTACATCCTGACACTGAATAAATATATGGAGCCAATGCAGCAAGAAACTAAGCTGAGATCAATGAGTTAATGTGAGAGCTGTATGATCAGAGACAAGTTGTGCAATATGTAGTACTAATCTACCTAGCAAGGATATAATGGCTAAAACAAATAGACAAAAGGACCTTCTCAGGCAGTTAGGGAAGCAGCTGACACTGTGTGGGCATCAGGTTACTCATGAAAAGTCTAAGTTATGCACAGCACTTTATTGAAATGTATGATGGCTATTGACAGTGGAAAAGTATGAGTTTTTACTGTAGTATCATTTCCAGACAGTATCATGGTAGTATCGAAACAAATGGTGACTGTTACATTTACTACTGTTCAGACAGAGATTATTTCATCTTTATGGAAAAAGGACAGTGCTTATGTTAATTATTTATCAAGTATCTGAATGTGGTTTTATTTGTTTTATGGTACGGCTGAGTAGTTCAGTTCATTACATCATACTGTTGTCCGCTGCTTCTTTTCTGCACGCATTGCAGTTTGAGAATTATATATTGTTTTTGATTCATCTTATTTGGTGAAAACCATTTCTTGCTTATAGTGAATGAGTTCTTCACCACACTGTTTACTGGGAAATGGGAAAACACTGTGCTGTCACATGACTGCAGAATGGGGACAGATGGGAGAGTGACTAGAGAAGTGCAGAAGGCTTTGTGATGATGATGATGATGATGGCAGTACCAGGAAGAGATGTCTGTCTGGATACTTAAAATGCTGGTGGCAGTGCTTGTTGACCCTTGCCTAAAGTGTATATATTATGGTCTTAAAACCTATACTGGTGACTGAGAACTGTAGGATGGCAGGAGTGGTACCACTGGACAAGGGAACGTACAGAACTGAGCCTGACACCTATTAACCTCTTAATCGCCCTTTCATCCCTGAGAGTGCCATAGGAGCAGATTAAGGCAGAGCTCCTGGATGCTAATTTCTGGAAAAGGCATTACTGACAGTCCTATCTCATCCAGTTCAATGACTGCATCAGCATGGGGGTGACAGAGGGCATAACATGGATGCAGTATATTTTCATTTTACAAATGCCCTTGGTATGGAGACACATGGGAAAATGAAGCTGTACATGGGCATAGTCAAAAGCTGTTAAGGTTGATAAGAAACTGAGCAAATGATTATGTATAGAAAGTGACAGTTACAAGACAGCTTTCAGGGAGGAAGATGGTCTCCAATGGGGTTCCACAAATTTCATTACTAGGGATGGACCTCTCTGGGATATTTGTGCAAGTTATCACAGTGGCATCTTGGAAAATAAACAGCCAGTTCAGTGAGGATACCAAGACTGATGTTATAGTTACAGATAGTAAGGTAAGTATTCCATCAGACTGGCAGTAGTCTGTAAGGCTGTACCCATTGGTTGTACCCATAAGTGGTACCAGGTGTTAAATAAAAAGAAAATGTATTTTGGTATGTGAAAGCTATGGCAAACATACATTGCTACTTAGGGTAAGTGTGGGAGGACACAGCAGGAAAATGATATGTAGGTGTAATCGCACAATATAGTCTAAATCACTTGTATCAGTTTGGAGGAGCACTAAGGGTAGTAGAATGTAGCAATGTAAGCACTGCATAACTAAGTGGACCTGAGATATGCTGAATCATTCTGTTATTGTACAAGGTATAAAGGCAGTGTCTGGAAACGTTTATCTAGTCTATACAGTACAGTATCTTGCGCATACATAACAGAGGCGATTGGGACAGCACAGCATGTGCAAGAGAGAGCTACATAAATGATAAGAGGAATGAAAGCATTGCTTGGCATGTACACAGGAGATAAAGGGAGAAGAAAAGAATGGCAGCACGATATAGATGTGCTGCATCTCCAGGCATGTGATGGCAGACTGGACAGAATAAAAGACAAAAGAAAGAAATAAGAGCAAAGGCTCGTAGGTGGCAGACAGAAACCTACATAAGGAATTAATTCATTATTATTTCATGATGAGCGCAGTGGGGCTCCACAGTGCTTTACTAGACAAGATTGTAGGGCATAGATCAGCAGAGGTTTTCAAGTGTGCATGTCTAAGGCAGATACAAGAAAGGGTGGGGCAAGAGAAGTCAAGGTCAGCAGCTTAGAGGCAGCCAATGCTCAGATAACTCGACTGAGTCTTCTTTCACCAGCATCCGTATATGCCTGCATGTATATTCATGTGTTTGCTGTTTCTTGGGTTATCCCTTTTTGATTTATATTTTCATGTATTTGGTTGTAAGCCAAGGACATCCCTAAAATTGATACTTGCTTGGTGAACTTATCCTGTACATGTCAGCTCTCCTCTAATCTTTAAAGATATCTCTCCTGTTGTTCCTGAAAGTTACCAGTTATAACATTCAATAATAACATCTTCATTTTATGATTAAAGAATGGCGATTAAACTCATACAGTAAAAGTGGTAACTGGAACAGATATATTATTCTGTAGTTAGATAATGGCCAAACTGTACATTAACACTCTGACTGGAAAACAAATGTTCTCCAGCAGGGTGTTAATGTAGAGGTAATGCCCAATGAAAAATGAGTCCACTGCTTCACAGCAGCATATTAAGCTGTCATGAAGCTCGGACAGTTAAAACACAAACAGCCATCATTTTTTATGCTTGTTAAGCAGCACTTTTCTGTTAGCGAGAGTAAAATAAAATAAAGTGTGTGTGTGTGTGTGTGTGTGTGTGTGTGTGTGTGTGTGTGTGTGTGTGTGTGTGTGTGTGTGCAAGAGAGCATAAGAAGAGTAAGTGAGAGATAGTCAAGTGAAAGTGCTCACGGCATTAGGCAGTCCATCAGTATTGGTTCTTTAAATGTTGAAGGATATGAAACTCTTAATGTCTGGCAGTAAACACAAAGCAGCAAAACCACAAGTAGGGGAGGGGGACACATGATGAGCTGACATAAAATCTGGTGTTTGCTCAAAGCAGCAAAGCCAGGGACAGTAAAATGTGTGTGTGTGTGTGTGTGTGTGTGTGTGTGTGTGTGTGTGTGTGTGTGTGTGGACATTAAATATTTACATAAATATTTATTAACTACTTCCATCAATGACAGTTACATATACTACAGCAAGTTTGAAATGTTAGGCAGAGGAACTATTTTTCAAAAATGCAAAAAATATATATTGTAAAAAAAAAATCTAAACAATTTAACATATAGCCCATTCTCTGAGAGCAATAATGCCCTATGGGGTGTGTGTTATTGCATAAATAACACCCTTCCAGGAGTGTAGTGGCCCTTCTCCTGCAGTGTTGGGCCTCAGAACACACCCAGGAATGTATTATTTATACACACACACACACACACACACACACACACACACACACACACACACACACACACACACACACACACACACACTCACACAGACAATAATAAAAAAAAAACAAAAAATAAATAAAAATAAAAAACAGAAAAACTAGTAGGCTTAAAACTTTGTTGATGAGCTCAGTTGCAATAATTTCCAAAAATCATGAAACCCAGGTAGTGTTCTAAAGTAACAAGCCTTTATTCGTCCAGACAAGCGATCCTCAGTAACAAAAAAATCAGAATTACTTACCTATTACTGAGGATCACTTGTTTGTGACAAATAAAGCCATGTTGCTTTGGAACACCACCTGGGTTTCTGAGTTTCGGAAATTATTGCGACTGAGCTCACCAACGAAGGTTTAAGACTACTATTTTTTCTGTTTTTTATTTTTTCCTCAACACTGTTGGTGAGGTTTGAGCTAGACATTTTCCTGTGCCTGTTCATTTTTTATTATTTACGCACAAAAAACTCTATTGGGCATTATTGCTTGCATATTCTATCTTAAAATGAATTTGTCTTATGGTATCAATGTCTATGATTTGGTGTCTTTTTTCCTGATTATTTTAAGATTTGCTACTCATTCTGTTACGAGATGAATAATTAATAATAATAATAATAATAATAATAATAATAATAATAGTAATAATAGTAATAATAATAATTATTATTATTATATGAAATCACAAAGCATACAGACATACCAAGAAACATATTTATTAATGTTGTCACTAGTACCACATTATTTATTTATTAAATGGATAAGACCAACTAAGCACAGATATCTGCTTTAAGGAGGTAGCCAGTAGCCATGGTGATGTGAGTGACTTGCTCCTTGCATCACAGTATGAAAAAAGACATGAAGGTAATTACAACCCAGGACTACAAAATGTAATATATTAGCAGTTAGTAAATGCAGTCTTCTCTATTATACTGCCAGGGTTACAGACTAGTTAAATAGCTGCATAATCGCAGAGGAATAGTTTGCTTGTTTGTTTGCTTGTTTATTATTTATTTATTTCAATTTGCTAACCAGGTTGATGACCTGATCAGAAAGACCCTTTTCACTAATGATCTTGGCCATAAGGCAGTGGCAAATACAAAACAAAATGTTATATTTACAATAATGAAATTAAGAAAACACAAGTTCAAAGTGAAACTACTACTTAATACTTCCTGTCTTGGCTTATTATGCTCTTCTCTTTGTACTGTTCTCCTGTCATATATTACCACCTATATTTCTCACCTGTTCATCTTTCTTACCTTTCTGTAATATGCTTTACTATGTTTACTACACTATAGTATTTATTTTTAACATTTCCTTAAATCTTCTCTCTCTCATCAAAAAATTGTATCCTTTTCTCTTTTACTGTGCTTATGTATTGTATCCGTAAGAATACTGTCTCCTTTTATACAATACTATATTCTTTTCTATACATTTACCTGCTAATGATCTTTATAATCTGATTAATTTTATATCAACATACTTCATGCCTTTATTATACTGTCTGTTTCTATATTTCTTACTTTTATGATTCTTTCATTACTTTTTACATTATTTGTATGGTTGTTTTGTCTTTCGGCTTTTCCCGGTTAGGGGTCGCCACAGCAGAACTCCGGTCCGCTAATGATTGGCAGTAGATTTTCACGTGCCGAGCTGCCAGCTCTGACGCACAACCTTCAACAAAGGTACGCCCATTCACACATGTCTCCACACAGAAGACGCTCTAGCTGAGAATCGAACAGGATGTCTAACTGTGAGGCGACAATGCTACTATGTTTTATTATTGTAACTTTCCTAATATGTTGAATTATAAATATGTTACTAATTGTAACTTTTTTGTATTGGAGCTTTTTCCACTGAAAAGGGGTTTCATTCTCATGTAGAACTATCTCAGTAAACAAATGTAAAATAAACAAGTTAAAGTACTACACTACAAAGCATAAACATAAAGTACAAGGTTAAAGGAGTAACTTAGCTAGTGTAATATTTTATATGGTAATGTATAGAGCTATATTAGAACAAATACGCCACAATGGTGCAGCGGTAGCATTGTCGCCTCACAGCAAGAGGTTCTCCCATTCGATTCTTGGCTGTAGTGCCGTCTGTGTAGAGTCTGCATGTCCTCCCTGCGGTCGAGTGGCATTCGAAAGACATGTGTGAATGGGCGTGCATTCATTGAAGGTTGGGCATCGAGCTGGCACCTCAGCACTGTAAAAATGTACTGCCAAACATTGGCGGACCGGAGTTCCGCTGTGGCGACTCCTCACCGGGAAAAGCTGAAAGAAGATCATCATATAGAATTTTTGAGAAAGAGGAGGCATTCAAGTAATAAAGCAAATGTGATTGTGTAATGGACGATAGTTTAAAATATTTTCAAGAGAAAAATGAGTCACCAGCCTTTATCTGTAAATCATGCAAACTTTGTTGAAGCAAGTATGGTATGAGTTGTGCTTGAAATTGTAATAGGCTGTCAATCCTTAAAGCAGTAGGTAGTAAGTTCCATCCATGTAAATGGGATCATTTTTGAGAAGGCTTTTTCAACTATAGAAAGTTGGAAAGGGGGGTCTAATTAACAGAACCATAGAGTATTGTGACTTCTGAGAGAGTATCTGAAGGAACATCTGAAAAGTAATGAGCTATGAGGAGGGCAGTGAGACTTGAAAAATATTTTAAAGGTGAAGGGATATTGTAGAAAGGTTAATCTAGGTGTAACAGGTAGTTAACTTTGTGAACAGAGGTAGAATGATGTTTCTGATTTGGTGAAAGGTGTATGAGCCTTAGTATTTTAGTTTTGCTTTTTTGTATTATAGAAGTGTTTTGAGTGCATTTGTAGACTATAATTGGTAAGGCGTTTTCAAGTCTTAGGATGAGCACATTGAGAACAATGCATTGTCTTGCTACTGGATTTAAAAGATTGAAAATTCTTAACACAATTTTTATCTGGTTTAAAACATTTAATGATTGTGTAACACTATAGTAGTAAAAGATACTCTTTGATCAAATATGACACCAAAGTATCTTTATTCTGTAACACAAGGAAGGAGACAACCAAAATGATAAGTGAAGTAGAGTCTTTGAACTTCTCTGAGGTATGAAAAAGTATTATGCTGGATGTTTAGGTGTTTGAAGCTAGCCTGGCAGTGGAACTCTGGTCCCAAAGTAGTCTGAAGTTTTGTTTTAGGTGTTTTTGCAGGGTGAGAGTAAGGATGAGGTTGTTAGTGATTATGACACTGTCCATATAAAGAATCATGTTAAGATGATTAATGTCAGCTGAAAGATCATTTATGAATCAAAATAAGAAAGCAGGACCACATAAAGAGCCTTGAGGAAAGCCTTTTGGGAAGATACCTGTCATACACAAGTTACTATCAGAGGCTATTCTAAAAGACCTATTAATAAAACAGTTTTTATACCAAAAAGCCATAAGAGCTAAGTTTGTTGATAATTAGACTGTAATTAATGTTGTCAAAGGCTTTTTTTTAAATCAAGAAAGATATCATCTGTTGGCTGGTTATGTTCCATGTTACAAATACATTTTCTGTTAGTGTGTATAGTGATATTATTATACTATATTTGGTCCTGAAGCTATCCATATCATTTGTCTGAAAGGCTATCATAAAGTTGAACATAGTCAAGCATTAGACAGCTTACATTTATATGCTTGACAATGGCTACTTCTGCCACAAAAGATCTGCTTTGGTTTATTAGATCAGGTTTATGGAAACTGGTGAAATACATTTGCTGAAGCAGGAAAATGTTGACAGCAATGCTCCACAAATGCACTTCCTTAAAACAAACTGTGGGATGACATGGCACTTAGACTGAAAAAAATCCGCTTGGTTTCAAGAAGTGACATTTGTGACATAAAGCCAGTGTCAAAACTATATCTGCAGTGTACAGTTAATAAGAGCTCCAGCACATAAATCTTTCAGTTTGCATAGCTGAAGTATTTAGTAGTGTTTCATGTCACCTTGTCTCTTCACACTTTGGTCTGCTGATGTTGCTCCTGGGTCGCCCCAGAAAAGAGATTATGTGCCCAATGGGCTTATCCTTAACTGATGAGCTTTGTTTTGTCATTATGCAGTAATCATTCAGTGTATCTTGGTTCTGCTTGAAGAAGTGATTGAATTTTTATTTTGCATTTAATTGTGTTTTCAAAATTCCTTCCACATAAGCTATGCATTTTGATGCTGTGATATTTTCTAGATTAAAAAAAC
This sequence comes from Protopterus annectens, assembly GCF_019279795.1. Classification (NCBI taxonomy): domain Eukaryota; kingdom Metazoa; phylum Chordata; order Ceratodontiformes; family Protopteridae; genus Protopterus; species Protopterus annectens. The sequence goes on from NC_056728.1 coordinate 1,822,708,382, forward strand.
TGATTGGGAATGTTCTCAGATATCTTTAGTATTACGCTGTTTTCAATGAATACTGCCTTATTATGTTCATTTGACATTTTTTTGGCATTAATACATTCTCATTCTGTTTATCTGAATGACCTGGGATGGTATCTTTCAGCTCCCTTTCCCATGGTGTTTATGGTAAATATACCTTTTATGGAGTATCAACACAGAATGATCAGAAATTGTTTTTAAGAGAAAAAAAATAGTTGTGAAGGTCATACATATCATGTTTCTCTATGTGTATTCCACTAAAGTAAGCGTTATTTGAGTATCCTTGGCTACTTTGGAGCTTAAGAGCAAAGTCTGGAAGGGATATTAACAGACATACTTAAAGATGCAGCCTAGAGTATAACAGCTAGTATAACAATACTTACTAGAACAATACAGCTAGAGGTGTATATAAATAATCACAACATAGAAAACAAGGACTGAGGGCCATAATTATTTGTACACACCTTAAGAAATATAATTTCCTAGCAGTTGTTATACAGGAATTATTCTTTATAGTATACTGACTTTACTAATGTGTATAATTTTAAATTTGGGGAAAATGTAGAAAAGGAAGTGGAGATGCATTTTATGTTATACAAGCTGTTACCTTTTAATTTATCTGATTCCTTTTTTATTTCTATATATAGCACTGTGCACAATTGTTTTATTTAACAGTTCTTAAATGTAACTCTGAAGTGCATGTTCCTACAATTTAGAGTGGTGCTTGTTTCTTTTGGTATTACTGCTTCTTTTTGCTCTGGTGTGGGCTTTGGGTGCACAGTTATATTGCAGTTGTCTTACTGTATGGCCAACATATGCAATACAGCTTAACAAGTGATGAAACAGGCAGAACAGTGCAACAAGCCTGTAAATGGCCTGATTTTGCTAAGTAACAAACACCCGCTATGAATTTCAAGTGCATTGTTTCTTCATACACAATCTTTCACAGTATATAGGTAGATATGTGTACACTCCTGCTATACTAACACTATTACAAAGATGTAATCTAGCCTTTATTTTAGAACATTCAGCTTCCTACCACTGCAGCCCCTTTCTCATCCAAACTAACCTCAGTTAGTGTAGCTTTTGTGCAGCATTTGTTGTGTATCCAGTGTGACAGTGCAGCAGTGTTGCAATCAGTGAAGCTGCAGTAGCACTGTACATGGATATTATTACAAAACAGTATCCCAGGTGTTATTGTATTGTAGTACCTCAAATAGATGTCCAGTGGCACGGACCACCCAACACCCACCCACTATCCAACACCCGGTGACGTATCTGAATATGTAATGAATATTCATGAAGGCATCCTCACCAGCCTTATGAATATTCATCAACTATTGCATGCCGCATGATTTTTATCAGATATTACCATGTCAGTTCAGGGAAATAAATATGAAACGAAACTTTGATTTTTAAAATCAAGTTTTAAAATTAATTTTGAAGGAACAGCACTATAACTGTTAACTGACTACTGAAGGCACAGCACTATAACTATATCAATTGTAAAGGAACAGCAATGTAACAGCACTATAATACTTGACTGTCTACTGAAGGAACAGCACTATAAATACATTTATTTTAAAGTAACATTGCACTCCATAGTTGTTTTGATACTTCATGACATCCTCAAGTTTGAAAAAAAAACAAAAAACAAACAAACCCATGTTTCTCACCTGACTTTTACACTATTTGCAATGTGGAGTTAAAAAATAAAAACACACTTAAAGATGTCCTCAATTACTGAATACCATCAGATGTGTCTGGCTTTGCACATTCTTGGGTCGTATTATTTATGAATGCAATTCTGACTAGTTTGTTTAGCTAATAAGCCTTGAAAACAGTGATATTATAAATATACCACTGAGTCTGTGGAGGAATGTTCATAGAAATTAACTATTGCACTAAAATAGTAACGTGAAAGAGATGATGCTGTGTGTTAATATATCATACAGTTGCTCAGTGGGGAAGGTCAAAACATTGTTTTCTCTCCTGCTTCCACATATCTTGTCCAACGAATGGCATTATGATGTCCCTACCCTTCCTTATCATGTAACTAATTTTTTCTCAGAGCCGGCGTAGTCATGTGTCAAAAGATAGCAGAGTAGTTTCAAAACACAATTTATAATGTAATATAATACAGTCAGAAAAATGTGTGCTATGATGCTGATAGTGGTAGAGCAGACAAAAATACAAGGTTACACATGAAATACAGATAATGTTGTTGATATCTGTAAAGAAGCATAATCAACATCCAATGTATGCATGATGTCCTGGAAAATCTGCATGTCAGTCAATCATTTATTATTTCCTGTACTTCCTGGTGGCGATTGCTCCGTTTCGTGGTTGTCTTTTGACTCAGAATCATTTATTATTTCCATACAACATCATGACCATTTGGCATGTTAGTCACACAGGCCACACCCACTCCTGTGCAGTCTGACAATGTGGGGTACTAAAATACAATGAGGCCGGCAATGTTATAGTGCACTGACTCACCAGATGCGCAGTAGCAAGTGCCACCCATATCCTGCCCCAGCTGGTTGATGTCTATCTGTACTCATGAATAACCAATATGATGTGGTTTTAATCTGCATGAATATTCATCCTGATGTTGAAACACATGCATGCAGAATTGGGCATTCATGGAAACCATTTATATAAAGTTCAGAAAAAGATTTGCAAATATACCTTGTAGGTATTTAAACACAGTTTCTAAGATATGTGTTATCAGACAGTAAAAAGGCCTACTTGCCTTCATAGTAGACTACTATTTCAGTCCAATATATCTGAATTGTAAAGTTGACTTGTTTGTTACCCAGTACTGCAAGAATGGCCTTATGTATTTTACTGGTAAACACTGGTGTAAAGGTAACTAGCGACAGGGCAATACCGGTGATGTGCATCTTTACGTTACTGTTTTCCCTTTGCTTTTGCAGGGGGGCACGCCCCCTACACCCCCCTTCTGGGGCGCTGTACCTCCCCCACTTCAATATACCAACTCTAAGGTCACATTACATTGAGGAAGAGAGTAAACAAAGGCTTACACAATGAATAATCCTGTTGTCACTGGCAAATCTAACATCAAAATGCAAAGCAACCATTCCCCCTGTTGACCAACCACTTACTATAATGAACTTGTAGGCCACTGCAGCCTGGGGAAATAATATGTGTTTGTAGCAGCAGTCCCTGGTTAAGTCACTTTTGGTGAAGTCACTGTGAATTCCAGTTAACTATTTTTGTTAAAGTAATTGTTGGCATCACCTGCAAGTTCTTAAATACAATACACACTGACAGGAAACAAGAAATTAAAATCCAAACATCACTTTTTGCAGCATTATTGGAGAGAGACTACATAAAGTTTGTTACAATGCTAGACAAGCACAAATGCATGAATATAGACAAAGTGCTTATGCAACACTATTTTTGAAACCACCTTACTTTAGAAAGAAATTAATCAATAATTGATTTATGCATAATGACATTAGCAAATCTGCATGGCATGCCAATTGTTCATCATTTGCATACCCCATCACAGGCATTAGTCCTGTCAATCACTCCAGCTACACCCATTCCTGCACAAAATGGCCAGTGAGCCAGTATATTACAACAAAGCCATGATGCTGCATCCCATAATACATTAAATTACACTTAACACAAAGGATGTGTCATAAATCTGGTGGGACCTTAAAAAAAGGAAAAACTGCCATGTACGTAGTAGTGTTGATAGGAAACACAACTGAATAAGATTCTCTGTAAATATATTAAGTTAAATTTTATAGCTATGGATATTATGGGATGGCAGAATTTTTATAACTTGATGTTAATGCCCCCCTGAATATGCTGTCTTATTTTTATATATGTTTGAGCCATGATGAGGTATATTCTCATGTTTTTCATGTTATCCTACTGTACCACATACATGACAGTGGCTGTTTTTGTTTACAATGGCATACCATTGTTAAGAGTTAAGTCCCATTTAGTCTGTTTCTGGTCACTTTGTGTAGCATTTGAAAATAAGTTTATTTCCCCTAGGTCAACACACAGTCATGGCAGTAGGTATTTGTTTATTGAGGCTCCTCAGAAAAGTTCTGCTAGAGACTTCAGGGTTGGGGATCATGCAGGCTGGGAACACATGACTGGTTTTGTCCCAGTATTGCTATTTTCTGTGTGCGTTTCTGATGGACTGGCTAGTCTCCCTGACTGTCATCATAAACAGAGCAGCCAGCACCTCAGTAATTCAGTCCATGTAATTTTATAATTTGAACTGCAGCCATTCAGTTTACATGGAGCTACTCAATGCAAGATTACTCATATCCCACTTGCCTGACCTTTACTTCTCCGGGGCACAATTGTTTGTATTTTGTTGCTTGTTTCATACAGGACCAATGTATCATTGCTAACACTGTAAGCTAGTATGAATTGTTTGGGCTCACAACATTCTAAGAAAGAGTGAGATGATTTTTTTAATATACTACTGATTGCTTTTTGTCTGAGTTTCACTAACCTTGGAGTGAAATTAAAGTAAGTGGGGTGCGGCAGTGCAGAGAAGGACTTGCCCCCTGCAAAAAATGCTTCATTGATTTTTAGTGTTTGTAGTATTTGCCTATAAACTGTACAGGCTCAAGTACTTGTACATTGGTTATTTGTGTATTCATGCTGTCAGTTTTAAGGAATTGGTGCTAAGGAGCTGTGATCCCAGCTTTGTAATGCTAATCAGATGTAATGGATCCCAGCTATCCAACCAGGAATCCTTTATTTAGTGGCTCCATGTTAAAGCCTACATATACTTTTAGCTTCTTCACAACATAACTCCTGATTTAGTCACAAGGGAAATAAGTCCTAAAGCAGACATTTTAGGAGCTCTGTACAAATATACAGTCTCAGTTTTCATTATTAGGAGAATTAGTGGACATTTATCACAGATTCTAATGAGCATCATCCTGTAGTCATGGGTTCCAGTCCCTCATTCTCCATTTGCAAACTGTAATTCTGAACAAGTTCAGATGGCATTCTGAGTGATACCTGAAAACAGGCACATATTCCTAGCATGCTTACTGGATTAACAAACTGATGAACTAAACACATAGATAATGATTACCATACTTGAATATGGGTCTTCACACTTATTTACCTTAAATCATTGATGTTTTCTTTCTTGAAATATCAACCATTACTTACAAATGACTTTAAATGTCATCTTTGTTCAGCGATTAAGTTATTGCCCCTAGCCAGAGGAATTATATTTAAAATGTAATGATGCTGCAGTGAATAATCAAGTTCTAAGTCGCTTTTTGCTTTTGATATAATGTTAATGAATCTGTGGGTTGCGGTATCAGAAACTCTTCTCATAGCAAAACAGTCAAACATTTTCTCTTATTCTATGGTCCTTGACCTTTACATTTCTTTCCAGACAAACAAAACATTGGAAAGATTCATTTATTACTTACTGAGATGCATAACACATACGTTAAGATGATGTGACCACTTGCAGTTGGTTTTGTGAATATCTTATTTCTTCTGTGTAGTATGAATGCATACGTATTACCCTAATATTTTAGGTTTAGGGAAATGCAACAATCAGAATTCAAATTAGCCTGCTTTAGTTAATTAAGTTAAACAAAACACAAAAATTAATTTTAAACGAGCATAGGCACAGAGTAATTTCAAAATCAAAGTTCTGAGGTAACTTTACGACCCTGTTTTCTATAGTAGTAATGCCGAGATCTTAATCTTTTAGTTTCATGAATGTGCAAATGTAATTTGAAATATATTTTTCTGTATTATAATCTGTATAAAATTTGAAAATAGTGACTGGAACACACATCTTCATACTCTATGCACAGCAGGGAACCATTATCTTCAGTAACCTCTCATGTAGAATATGTAAATGGCATTAGCGTCTCAATCGCCTTTTTTCCATTAGCCAACTTCCTCAGGGGTTAGAGACATTATTCTCTTTCTTTGCAGCATGACACAAGGGAAGGAAAATTAGCATTTATAAAGTGCTTTTTGAACATATTGTATCCCAAAGCATTTTGTAAGCAATGAGAGATTGATACTTCTGGGACTGATTTGATGTATTAATATACTTTTGTAACCAATAGCTTAGCAAGCCCATATCTATATTTTCATAGGATCACAGGAGGTTACTAGGCTATCGACCTGGAGGTCATTTCAAGCCTAGCCGTTTCATCCCAGTGTAATACCATAGATACATTTAGTTATTTATTTTTAGTCAAACAGAAAAGAAATAGTTAAACATTAGTGAATTAATTGCATTCTAAAAAACTTAATATATAATTACTGACAATCAAAATAAATGCCTGGGATTCAGAAACATACCTAGCACAATGCAGGTTGCCTCCAGCAGGTACACCTCATAACATAATGTGCTCCAAAACTCAGCAGTCTCAGTAACTCAACAGGTATCACATTTGCCTTTGGTCAATGGTCTGTGGGTTTTATTCCTACATCAGGTAGGTAGATTATTTCCTGAGTATGCCATCCTTCAGAATAGATGTTTAACAAAGGCCCCATCTGTCTGAATTGGTGGTAGCTCAAGTTAATGTAAAAGATCTCATGATATTTATCAGAAAGAGTAGGGGAAGTTCCCTAGTGCCCTCACCAAAGTTGAATACTACCTTGTCTTCTCTGAAAAGAGGACACTGACCTACTGGGGCTAACCCAGTTAACAAAGTGTAAATAAATAAATTCTCAATTAAGAAGGTGAAAACTCGCAACTTTGATTGTAACTAATTAGTAAACTGGCTGTCATTGTACTGAATCTGCTTCAGTTGTTGTTGTTGTTTGTCTTTCGGCTTTTTCCCGGTAAGGGGTCGCCACAGCAGAACTCCGATCCACTAATGACTGGCAGTAGATTTTTACAAAATGCCAAGGTGTCAGCTCAATGCCCAACCTTCAATGAAGGCATGCCCATTTTCGCACGCATGTCTTTCAAACGCTACCCAACCGCAGGGAGGACATGCAGACTCCACACAGAAGACACTCCCAGAAAAGTCGAGAATCGAACGGGAGAACCTCTTGCTGTGAGGTAACAATGCTACTGCTGTACCACCGTGGAATCTGCTTCAGTAATGACACAAATATCTATGTACTCATGTTGCAGGAGGGCTTCATTCAGGCTTCATCATCTTTCTGTTTCTACTGCTAACATTGAATAGTGCCACCTTGATATTATCCAAATTAAAATTTGTCATGTCAGCATATCCAGAAGAGAGACTGAATCTAAAAAGGCACTAAGGGGACAGCAACTGTTTTTCTAGTAAACAGAAGCCGTAGTGTGAAAGGTATAAGGCTTTCATGGCAAAACAGGAAGCATTATTCATTGCTTCATCCCAGGCAAGCACATAATTTTGAATGACTCCAACTACTTAGACAACTGCTGAAGCCAATAATCTTGATTTGGTACTTGGGTATCATTCTGTGTGAAGGCAAAATACTACTTCAGACTAGCGTTTTTTTCTCCTTCTAACACATGCATATTAAGATCCATCATATCACTCTACATGCCTCTTGGGGTGCATTGCCTCAGGTCATTCACTCTCACATGAACCAATACTAGGTTGTAGTCATAGCTGCTATGTTTAAGGGTCATTTGAGCTCTTATAACATCAAGGATCCTTACACCTGACAAGCAGCTTGTCCTGGCTGGTGAGTGTGGATTAAGTATGCCTATTTACTAAAGGTTGTATGATAAGAACAGAACCAGCTTCTGTCTGCCCTAAGGGTATAGGTGGGACATCGATATGACCCTTGGGTGACTTATGTGTATTAGTGGTATGATTCATTGAAGTGCAGACTCAGATCCGGAGGCAAAAAGTCACTTGGAATGGATTGTAGGTGGCTTAGTCAAACTTTTCTTTACATCTGCAACTTAGGTTTGGGATTTAGAGATGTGCTCTGTCTGGTGAGTTGCAATAAGAATATTGTACTTACCGAGGTGGGGGGGAGGGGTATACATGAGATTTTTCTCCTGTTTAAGTGAATAAATACATCTCTTGCAGGTTGTGCTACTGCCTGGCATGAGTAAGTGGCTGTCAGTAAACATAAGGCAGTTTTTACTCTGCCTTAGACAATGGGCAAAATTTACATCAACAACCTGACTGAAATGAAGAACAAAAGTTGTCCAACAGGGTGTTAATGTACAGGTAAAGCCCAATAAAAAACAAGTCTGCTGCATCATAGCATCATATTGTGCTGTGAATGCTGGACAGAAAAAAAAAGCAAATGGCTGTCATTTCTTTATTCCTGATAAACACGGTTTTGCTTTTAGTGAGTGTATAATAATTGTAAAAAAAAAAATTTCAATCAGCAGAAATAACTGTAATGGCAGTTACATGGACTGGCCGTTAAGCCCTGCTAGGAGCAGTTTGAAAAAGCTGCATTTACTGAGGTGAAAACATAAATGAGAAAACAAAACAATGGCAAAAAAAATTCACTTCATTCAGTTGTGCATGTTTGTGTATGTATTGTGTGAGAGAGAGAGAAAAACAGCGTGTGTATGTAACTTAGTCTCAAGAATTTGGATTTAAAGAGCCTTTTCATTAACATGTATTATCTGAACAATATCTATGAAACTATAATGTATAGCTGTGACAAACTGTAATCCTCAAAGATTTAGCAGAACATAAAGGAGGTAAATTAGGGATGTTCTGCAAAATCAGGGACAGTTTTTGAGGAGGTGCTTTTGCAATATATGACAAATTTTTAATTCATTTGATCACAATGACACATGAGGTGCGTTCATTTAAGAAAGTGTCTGTAACTGCTGGGCATATGTGTGTGTGTGTGTGTGTGTGTGTGTGTGTGTGTGTGTGTGTGTGTGTGTGTGTGTGTGTATGTGTGTGTCTTGACATTAAATACTTATATTTTGAATATGAAATACTTCTTCCAACAACAATTACATGTGCTACAGCAACTTTGATACATCAGGAGGAGGAGGAACTACTTTACATGCATCCATCCATCCATCCTCAACCCATTTTTCCCATTTTGCACATGGGGTTGGGGTGTCACTTCCACAGTGACAATAATCTCAAGCCAAGGTTTACACTGCTGGGTGGCTGCTTTACATCAAAAATATAAAAAGTATACACTAATAAAAAGGCAAATATGAGATAATTTAACAAATAGCATATTGTCCATTGTCCAAGAGCAATAATGCCTTCCAGAGTGGGTGTTATTGGGGAAGGAACACCCTTAGGCATGCTTTATTTCCTCAATAACAACTACCTTGTCAGACATTATTGCTTGCTTAGAACACCAAGTGCAACCAGGCTTGTCACAGAAGGAGTGAAAGCAGACTGCTGAGTCATGCTGCCAGAGCGTGAGACACTGGGATGTCAAGTCACAGAGATTTTAGGGAGATTGCAGGTCGGAAGGGGACTATTACAGTTTATATGGAAGTTTGAAGGAGACAAGAAGATGTAGGGAGGTCTATTAAAGTTGATGTAATGAAGTGGGCTTTTAAATTAGAAGGAAGATGTACTGGAGGTTGAAAAGAGAGTTGCAGTTTGGTGAACAATAATTGGAGTAGCTGGGATGAGACAATAACTAGCGGTTTGAAAGAGGAAACTAGTAGTTTGGTGGAAAATACTAGAATGGTCTCTAATTACAAATGGTTCGGGTTGGCTAGAAGTTTGGAGGAGGATACTGTAGGAGATACAGGTTTCAAAGTACTAGTGGTATGAAGGATACCAAAGGACTGATGGGGTTTACTAAGGTATGTAGATAAGTTATACAGTGAGATTGAGGTAGTTTTCTAAGATAGACTATAAGGGTTATACTATACTTGGTATTTCCAGATAAACACTAACAATTTGCCAAGACAGAGTTTGTAACAGTAGTCAATGGGACTTTCAGACTCCTCAGGACGGTATTTCAGCACTAAGCTCAAGACATGTAGCTAGAAAATTTAGCAGCTCTTATCTCATGGCACTGTACATACAAGTCACTCTTACCAAAAATCCTTTTGCAGCTTCTGGTAATGAGCGGCCACGTCTAGGTACTAATCTATGATAATTATTCTGTAACAACAAATGGTAGCTTGCTCTTTTTCCATCAAAATAACAAGCAAACATCACACTACTGGATCTATCTGGAAGAACACCAACAGCTTGTCTGCTTCCATTTAAATCAGCCTTTAATTTAAATACCTGTACATTTTGGATTATTTTAATAACTGCCTGCTATACACTGTAAAATAACTCCTGCTACATTAAGTGCTCGCACATCACCAGAATGCTGCTTTTCCCTAATTCTATTCTTTCTGCTCTGATTATCACTTCCTGCAATTTCTTCTTAGTGTTCCCACAGCTCCGATTTAGGTCTTCCCATCCTTTTATAACTGTCCACTTGTATTTGTAAACCTACACTCCTCTATCCCCATTGTAACCTCCCATCATCCTCTGTGCCATACTAGTTCCACTGTTTGGCATTTGGTGCCATCTTTCCTTTCCTACCACTACTATCTACCTTTTGCAGCTTCTAGTAATGAGCGGCCATGTCTAGGTACTAACCAGTGATAATTATGATGTAGCAACAAATGGTAAATAAGCTGTTTTGTATCATATATTTACTTAAAGATTGGACTGTATTGCTGCTGAATTATGTGCAACTTTGCTTTGGATATTAACTGTTATTTACTCCTATGGTCTACTTCTACATAGTACACCTAAGTTTTCTAATAACTATCTGTCGTTATAGTGTTCACAATGCTGCCATAATTGAACTTCATAAATATTTGGGTTAAGCCAGCCTATAGAAGTTAACTTGGGTCATATACTAAGATAATTGTATTCATTAAGGTACAGCTGTATTAGATAGTGTGAATTCATGCAGGGACAAGGTTTATGGTAATCAAGGAATGGGGCTGTAATCATGGATTAGCGAATGCTTTCCATATATAGTGTAGCGTGACTGCTTTGATGGAGCAATTATTCAATTTAACTGAAATTCAGTTATGACTGTACTCAGTAGTGTGAATGTGAGGACTTGTTGTTAATGCTTTATTGTTACAGTCCAATGTGAATGCTTAATTGCAGCAGTAGCAGTAGTATTTTTCAAATTAATGTTAATGTTTGGGTAATATGCGATTGGTTCCCTAATGAACATGGTTAAACAGATGAACTCAGTACACTTCAGCTAGAGTATTATGTGACGATGTAGAAGAAATCATACGGTAAGGTGATGTAAAGGGTGGATATTATGCAACTGCCTAACTGTTGTAGTATGTGTAGCATATATTAAATCTGCAAAAAGAAGTATAACGGTAACCCACAAGGCAAACACTCCGTATCCTAAGAATAGTATAATAAAATAATAAAAAATCAATAGGTAATGGAACGACCAAGGCAGCATAAACGGCAGCAACCAAATATAATAATAAAACAATTTATTGATGTTAACAAGAGGTAAGCACTTTCGCATACAATGCTTCTTCAGACCTTTAAAACAAATCAAATTTATTTTATTTTATTTTATTTATTTATTTAAATTTGTTGACCGGGAGTGTCCGACTGGACGTGGGTCCATTTTCAGCGGAGGCCCGGGGAGAAAAGCTCCACAGTAAAATAAACAGACAGTAGTTACATTGGATTACATAGTGATTAACAATTTAACATAGAAATTACTTACAACATATTTACAGATGAAGAACATAGTACATCAGTAGACAACTAGAATCTTTATCTGTGAAGTACATAACAGGCATTAACAAATGTAACAATGAGAAGTTCCTGCTGTATAATAAGTACTAGGCTTATGAGCCTCTGAGCTTGCTATCATCAAGGTAGTTAGTGGAGGTGAAAGAAAGGTAGTAGTTGGATGGGGTGGATGATATTAGAGTGGGAGTTGCAAGGGCATAGCCAGCATGTTTTTAGGTGCGCTTTTAATAAAGTTTTGAAGTTGGTGCATGATGGTACGAAGGTAATTGTGGGTGGGAGTGAGTTCCATAATTTGGCTACAGCCATATAAATACTTTCAAAGCAACCAATCCAAATACCTTCCTAATCATGCTAGCTCCAGCACTTAAAGAAATACCACATCACAAATAAAAACACACATATAATATACACATTATTAAACTATCACATAAAATAAAAATATCTATACATATATATAATTATAAAATATATAATAAGCAATAAACTAATAAAATAAAAACTACTTAGGTATTCTACATTTCTTAAGCAAGGGTTTAATGGATGCTCGCTCATTCAAGCCAGAGCCTCCATAGGCTCTCAAAATGATCATCCAATTAGTTTCCCTATGTTCAGTATGATTCCAAACATCCCTCATTCTAATACCTGGAGTGATGATGTCAATCGCCTGAAATATAAAATTATGTGTTACACCCCGTTCTAAAACATGTTTAGACAGGGCATTGTACATCAAGTTCTTCCGTATGCAATATAAATGCTCCCTCATTCTTTCACGTAGACTATTAGTCTTCCCCACGTAGAATGACCTGCATTCAACACACTCCGCTAAATAAACAACATTTGTGGATCTACAATTCGCATTGACCCTAAAGGTGAATCTTCTATTCATATCAGGGTGATCAAAAAATTCAGATGTGTTGATCACATCACAGAAGTTACAACTACCACAGGGTACTGTAACTCCTAGTGCTACATAATTATTATGATGTTCTCTGTTACTACATAATAACCTTTTTAGATTCATCTTATTCCTATAAAGGAAAGATGGACGAGGGCCAACAATACCACCAATTTGTGGATCTACCTGTAAAATAGACCAATGTTCAACTAATAGATCCCTACGTGAAAGAATGAGGGAGCATTTATATGAATGAGTGAACATCCATTAAACCCTTGCTTAAGAAATGTAGAATACCTTAGTAGTTTTTATTTTATTAGATTATTGCTTATTATATATTTTATAATTATATTTATATATATATATATATATATATATATATATTTTTATTTTATTTTATGTGATAGTTTAATAATGTGTGTATTATATGTGTGTTTTATTTGTGATGTGGTATTTCTTTAAGTGCTGGAGCTAGCATGATTAGGAAGGTATTTAGATTGGTTGCTTTGAAAGTATTTATATGGCTGTTATTTTATTTGTTTTAAAGGTCTGAAGAAGCATTGTATGCAAAAGCGCTTACCTCTTGTTAACATCAATAAATTGTTTTATTATTATATTTGGTTGCTGCCATATATATTAACTCTGGCTAATTTGTGACTACAATAAAGTGAATTCCATATTAAAGCTATATGTTGTTACAGCATTTTGTTCTGTCTTTCCTATTACATTTGTACCTTGTAATATCTATAAGGTGTAGTTTCTATCATAATATTACTGTTAGATTTTTTGAAACAAGAGTTGAAAAGAAGACGTAAAAGTTTTTCACACTGTTAAGTTGTATTTTGCACTAAGCATTAGTATTAATCACCCATCATTCTCTCACATCTTTCATCACTTAACTAATCTAGCTTATTTTCATTCTACCACTTTCTTTCCTTAGGTACCGTCCTACTCTTTTTCCATCAAAATAACAAGCAAACATTACACTACTGGCTCTATCTGGAAGAACGCCAATAGTTTGTCTGCTTCCATTTCCATCAGCCTTCAATTTAAACATCTGTACTTACCTCTGCTCTCACTCTAACTGGACCACAGATTGCTTTCTTTGTGTTCCCTCAGCTCCGATTTTAACAATATGTTAGTAAGCATATTTGACAACCTTGCCCCACCTAGAACTATTAGAGTGAAATGTAACTATGTACCTTAGTTAACAAATGACACAAAACAATTGCTCAAAGACAGAGACAAAGCATGGACTCACTATCAAACCAATAAGAATCAAACCACACTTGACCAGTACAGACTACTAAGAAACAGAGCAGAATACACATTAAATGTGACGACAATCAGTGCTATACTAACCTACAACAAGAACACCATAGTAATCCACACAAATTCTGGGCCACTATAAAACTATTACAATCTGTATTTTCTTCTACTCCTACTCCCAATACTTCTGAGCCCGCAGTTTATATAGCAGCACAGTTTAACAGTCATTTCATCAGCTCCGTTCACTCACTAACCAACATAAATATTAATCCCACACCAACCCTAACGATAGATCTCACTGAAACCACCACCTCTCTCCTCAAACCTGTCCAAACCAGTATCACTAAAAGAACGCTTTCTAAACTTAGACCCATTATCATTGCTGCAGATAAACTGCCCACCCAATATCTAAAACTAGTAGTTGATGCCATTGCATTTCCCATCTCTATCTTAATCAACCATTCCATTACAGAACATTATGTGTCCAAACTCTGGAAAATATCCTACATTATCCCACTTCACAAAGGAGGTATATGAAAAGACCTTTCCAACTACAGACCAATAGCAATTCTGCCTCCTCTGTCTAAAATACGGGAAAAATGTGTCCACCTCCAACTCATGAATCATCTCCTTTCCAACAATCTACTTTCCAGCACGTAGCACGGATTTCACCTCAGTCATAGTACCACAACTGCCCTGTTAAGCTTCACACACACAGTCAACCAACTTAAAAACAATTACCAACTTGTTGCCTCCCTCTTTCTAGATATGTCCAAAGCTTTCAACACAGTACCCCATTAAATGCTCCTTCATGAACTGTCCTTACTAAACCTCAGCCAGCCTGCTCTCACATGGTTTCAAAGTTACTTATCTGAACATCAACAGGCTGTTAAATGGCATTCTGATCACTTCTCTCTGCTGCCTGTCTCAGTTGGAGTGCCACAGGGATCAATCCTAGGCCCTCTCCTCTTTTCATTCTTTACCAACAATCTAAATAAAGCTACCCAATCTGCCACTATTATCCAGTATGTAGATGACGCTGATCTGCTCTGCACCTTCTTGCTCACTACTCCAAGAGGTTACTCAGAAGTCCTTCTCTTCCATAGAAACCTGGATCTCCGAACATCAACTTATCCTTAACCCAAATAAAATCGAACTAATGATCTTTTCCAACAGAAAATCCCACCAACATCAAACTTCCTTTCTTGTCTCCTCTTCTGACAAAACCATAAGTGAACCTGTTACTTACACAAAACTGCTTGGGGTAACTATAGACACTGGCTTAAAATTCGATAAACACCTAGCAGCAGTAATAAAAGAAAACACATATCAAACTAGGCTCCTTATACAGAGTCAAGCCTTACCTCATAGAATCTACCAGGCAATCTTTAGCTAGAACCCACTTACTATCTACTCTTTTATACACTTTACCTATCTTTACTAAGCTAAAGAAAACAGACTTAGCCAGGTTTGAATCTTGCTATAACAAAATTGCTAGATTTGCAACTAACTCTCCATTTAGAGCTCATCACTCTAGTGTTTTTCATCAACTGAACTGGCATGAGCTGCCAAATCTCTTAAACTTCACCAAACTATCTGCTGCCCATTCCATGTTATACCAACCTGACAAATGCCCATCTCTCCAGCAACTACTATAACCACAGACCAGTATTAAAACTTGAGATCTTCTAACAAATTTCTAATAAGTGTTACAAAATCAAACAACAGCTTTGGTGACTCATTCTACTCTAATCACATTGCTAAGATATGGAACAATATACCTCAGGAAATCATAAATACTACTTCTTCTTTTGGCTTTTCCCAGTTAGGGGTCACCACAGCAGATCACCTATCCACTCATGTTTGGCAATGGAGTTTTACAGTGTTGAGTTGCCAGCCCAGTGCCCAACCTTCCACAGAAGGCACACACTCACACCTAGGGCTAATTTGGAGTGTCCAATCCACCTACGGCATGTCTTTGGGATGTGGGAGGAAACCAGAGCAACGGAGGAAACCCACACAACCACAGGGAGGACATGCAGACACTGCACAGAAGGCACCCCAGCCGAGGATTGAACCGGAGAACCTCTAGCTGTGAGGCGACAATGCTAACCACTGCACCACTGTGGCTGCCCTGAAATCATAAATACTACTAACATCTTTAAATTCAAACAACTCCTTAAAGTCTACTTCTACAACTCATGGCTTTGTTCTTGTGCTAATCCTGGATTTCACCCCTCACATTGTCTCCTCTCTTTTCTTCACTCCCTACTAACAGAGACACAAATGGATAAACTTTTTACAACTTCATCGCCTGCTCTTGGCTAGTCCCACTTCATTATCCCTTTTACTATGTCTCTCAATTTCATACAAACCATTCTTTCACTATCATCACTCTTCACTGTATTCATTATCTTCTTCTATCTTATGTACGTCCTTATCAAGTAGTCGCACTCTTGCTTCTTCAAGTATCCTGTCACTTATCACATTACTCTTTCTTAATTATTTAGTGATCGCTGTTTAATTCTTTATTGACACTTTCTCAATACCATATTATTTAAATAAGTTTTCCCCTAGATAACAACACTTGCTGACTGATTTTAACTTGCCTCAGTTTTTCGTATGATAGGCTGTGTCGTACAATTGCTGTATATAACTACTATAGTTGTGCACTGTCATGTTATTGTTTATTGTTATTTTTGTTGTTATTGTTATTGCACTAATCTACTATTATGTAAAATGTTAAGTTAATTTTCTTTTGTTTGTAATGTGGAGCTTTTCTACTCAGGCCTCCACTGAAAATGGACTACATGTCCAGTCGGACCTTCCTGGTAAACAAATGTCAAATAAATAAATAAAAATAAAAAAAAACTCTGCATCTAAGCTTAATGTGCCAAATAATAGCAGTTAACTGATAAAAACAGTATAAATGATACTTCTGTTTGGCTCAGTACTCAGAACTGTACTTAATTTAGTATGACAGAATGCTCAGTCATGGCAGCAGGGATCAATCAAGAGGTGCAACCAAATATATGCCTTCTCTACCAGGACGGGTGCTCTCATCTTCCTTTTTTTTTGAAAGAACGCAATTTGGCTCAGTGGTGACAATAGCAGTAATATGCAGTGAGCTATGACATGACTGTGCAAATGAAACACAAGTAGTCTTGGGTGCCACAGCATTAACAGTGAACAGTAAGCAGGATTAAGCAAATGAAATGCTAGTAAGCTCAGGTACCACAGCAGTAACTGTAAGCATTGAGTGTTAAGCAAGAGTAAGCAATCAAAACCCAAGTGGGCTGAAGTGCCACACCAGTTACAGTGAATAGTAAGGAGGAGTAAACAAACAAAAGATAAGTAGGCTGGAGTGCCACAGCAATCGTGAATGGTAAGCAGTAAATTGCACTCTGGCCATACAAAATAACAAGGTAGCCAGGGTGAAGAAGCAGAAATAGATATGGTGATATGTTAATAGAAAGCTCAGGTGGCACAACTGGGACCAACCCCTGAGTTGCACTACAACAGTGAAAGAATGTAGGTGTAATATTTAGCTTAGCTATATCTTGATTTGAAATATCTATGGCAGCAATATCCAACACTGCACCTACATTCAAAGTAGTAAAACAAATGAGACCACAATCAAAATGACAGTCATACACAACCTTAGCCAGTGCTCTGGCATAGAGGGATAAAACCTTGACTATGACCCAGGCAACCCAGATTCAATTAGTGTCTCTGTCATCTGAGGCATTGGTAAAGGAAAGGTGAGTGTGCCTGTCCTGGTGGGGGGTCATGCATTTGAGTGCACCTTTTGGCTGATCCCTAGTGGGGGTAGAGACATGCAGGGGTACTAGCTAAGTAGCCACAGAGTTGGGATGATACATCAGTGTGCCCCACTACATGCCTGGCCCTGAATGCTACAAGTGCACATAAGGGGAAGGGGAAGCTAGGGCATCAGCAGCAGCATGATGCTGCCCAGCTGCCTCAGTGTCCTCACTTTCTCTGAATATGTGCCAGAGTTAGTCTAGGAGACAAGGAAGAGCTTGGTAGATAAGGCAGACAAGGAGAGGACCTGTGACAAGCCGATGGTCAGCTGGGAGAAGCCAAAAAAGGAGAAAAATATGCATAAGCCTGCACCAGAAGGTAGCACTAGTAACTAGTAACTAGATGACTATTGAAACTACAGTCAACAACAGCAGTTATGCATAACTTTACATCTCAAGATTGTACTTGAATTGAAAGAACAGCAACTGGGGGCAATGGAGCAATACATTAAAATTGGTCAGGGGATTACCTGTCCAGTGAGATTCTGCTGGCAGACACAACAATGCACCTTAATCCAGTGCCGTAAATCAAGCTAGAGTGTTTGGTTAAATGGTTGTAGTACTTAGTGGGAGTGTTCTCCTGCTGCTATCAAATACAGGACTCAGCAGTGCTCAACCACACTGCACTTTGCACAGCAATTCCCAGATGAGAGCTGTTTAGAGGAACCATCATTCAAGCAGCCATGAGGGTGTTGTGTGCCTCAATGGCATCACAGTAATAAAGGTATTTTTTTATAGGCCAGAACTCCTCCACCTGGATAGGGAATGAGTGAGTGAGTGACTTCATCACAAGGACCATAATTCCCTCCCAATATAAGTGCATACTTCTGTGCACCAGTTATGGGGCTACAACATTCATGGCTTGGTTGAATGCCCCATGGTGATCCTTTATGCTGCTGCCCCTCCTTCAAAGGATAGTGACATTGGGCACTCCTGATCTACTCCCACTACTTAGGATGTACATCCCCATCCTCTGACATTAGAGCTGCTCATCAAACTGCATTACCTCTGCTATAATTAGACCTTTATCCCGCTATATCCCTAGAACTGGCAAAGTTATTCAGTGTATTTAATCTTACTAAACAACATCTGTCTGGTTTGGTTGCTATTATGGACAAGTTCCAGTAGTATTCCAAGCCTAAAAAGAACTTGCTAAATAGCCAGCAGTTATTTTTCACTAGAGACCATGGCTCACATAGGTTCATAAATGAGTACTAGGCTAACTGCCCTTGTGAGCCATTTTAAGCCTAACCAATTAACCCCTGTGAGATTCAAACCCTGTACCTTGTGTTTGTAAGACAAACACCTTAACCATTAGGCCACCTGCCAGAATCCCTGAATCTATAAATGCATATGTGATTGAACTGAGGACTAGAGGCAGTGTTTGGTGAACTGTACACTTCACTGCTGAGAGATAGAATTCTCAGTGTCATTAAAATGACAAGGTAAGAAATTAAGTTGACCTGTAAATGGTATAGAGCAGCAGAAATATTCAGTATTCAGATGAATGAGCTTGCCAAATATTTAAATGTGTGCAAAATTAAAATTAAGCTAGTGTCTGTTGGTACTAGATAGAACAATACTGTCAAGACAAATTATAGTGTGAGAATGGATTAATTATGTTTGCCGGCAAAGAAAGTTGCTGTTATCCATGATTCTGATGACAGAGTAACAAGTGTTCAGCTCCACAAGAGTCATTTCGTTTGAGATATAGTTATCAACATGACAAAAAACATGTTCAGCTCTTAACAAAGTGCATGCAAAGTGTGGATAACATAAGCATTTTCCTGCTCTTAACAGATGTAAAGAAATGAAACCTGATTGACCCTCAGGATCTTGGTCTCAGAATGCTCAGGTACAGATGAAAGACCCGCAGAGAAAACAAAATGTAGTTAAATCTTTTTTTTTTCAAAACAGGTTTATTGTTTTAACATATAAGAGAAATATCATAACAATTTTATACAAGTAATTAAAAATAGGTATTATTATAATATTCAACAAAACAACTAAAGTATTTACAAAGACATCCACTACAATCAGATCAATTAATTAAACTAAAATACCATGCTATTGAAATTAAAATTTTTTAACAAATTTTGTAAATTATCCCATACAATAAAATAAGATGTTTTTCTATTTGTTCTAGTCCTAATTGTGTTTATTTCCATATGGCACACTATATTCATAACATTTTTAAATTCATTGAACGAAGGAGGTGTATCTGAAATCCAATTTCTAGTTATTATTTTCCTAGCCACTGCTAGAATAGACCATAACAAGGGAAGCTTAACCTTTTAACACTTTGTGGTACAGGTGTGTTGAATAATATAAGAGATTTAGAAATAATGAAATTATCTGTAAAAGAGCCTGCAAAAATTCATTAATTGACTTCCAGTATTCTTTCAATTTTATACAGTCATAAAACATATGAGCCCAGTCAGCATTAATTTCTACATTACATCTCTTACATAGATTATCTTTATTATTTATTTTATTCATCATCAAAGGTGTATAAAAGATCTATGTAAAATTTCCATGTATAAAGTCTCCAGACAATGGAAGACGTAGTTCTATAAGCAGATTCCGATATATATTGTTTATCTTGTTGATTTGGTGGGTCCCCATTAATAGAAGTGAAATAATTCCAGTATGAATCTACACTGTAAAAAGTTTCTTGTCTGATAACTTTATGTATGTATGAAAGTTTACCTTTATCAGAAATTTTATGTTGTAAATTTAATATCAAGTAATCAATCAGTGTTGGAATAGATTCTTTAACAGTTATAGACATTAAATCTATTTTATTAATGAGATGTTGTCTAAAGGTCTGAACCTCTAACCAGCAAGTTTCTCTTAGATCAAATTCTTGTTTTAAGAAATCTAGATTTTTAACTTTATTATCAGATATCAACTGATACCAGTACTTTAGATCATTATCTATAGCTAAATGAGTTCCTTCAGAAGTAGATGACAAAAGCATACCCTGAGTATACATTATAGGAAATACAATAAAATTCCATTCCCTATACTTAGGGTGCATGAATATAAAGTTACGATAACTAATAATAATATTTAATGGGTAACAAACCATATGTTTAGGTGTAATAGGTGAGGTACAAAATTCCTTTAGTAACCATAACATGGAGTTATTTACAATCATATTTTTATGTGTTAAGGAGATTTTCATGAAGTGTATACTAATTAGCTCCCAATAATCTTTCCATTTTGTGACATATGACTGATCTATTAATAAAGTAATAACTTTTACAATAGAAGAGATAGTATATAAATTAAAGTCTGGAAAAGAAATACCCGCTTGAGACCAGCTATTAGTATGTTTCTTTAATGCAATCATAGGTCTATTAGGTGCCCATAAGAAATTTAACATTAGTGTGTTCAGTTTCTTGATAATTATTTTTGTAGGTGGAAGTATTATTGATTGTATTAAGTATAAAATCTTGGGGAATATTATCATTTTAATAATTGTAAGTCTCTCCTCCATAGTAAAAACATATTATTCCAGGTATTAAAAAGATTTTGTATATTAAGAAAACAGGTATTATAATTATTATATATAATAGATTTAATATCTTTAGATAGTATTATACCTAAATAAGTTATCTGACCTGAATTGGGTACATATTTAGTAAAATCACTAATGAGAATATTTTTTCGTGTATATATAGGTAGTATTTTAGTTTTTTCTTCATTGAATATTAAACCA